>NC_133371.1:8885805-9149568 GCF_049309525.1 Garra rufa
TATATATCAGTTCTATAAACATAAATAATTTCAAATGTATTTCAAGAAATTACATTTTTACATTTGCATACAGAAAAAAATGTGTTTTAAAACTAATATTTATTATTTCTGCAACATTTTTGGGATATTATTATTATTTTTTTTTTAATTAAGCTAATTTCTCCCTAATTATCCTGAACAATTCTATATTATATATCAGTTCTATAAACATTATATATAATTTAAATGTATTTCAAGAAATTACAATTTTACATTTGCATACAGAAAAAAAGTATGTTTTAAAACTAATATTTATTATTTTTGCAACATTTTTGGGATATTATTATTTTTTATTAAGCACATTTCTCCCCAATTTTCCTGAACAATTCTATATTATATCTTAGTTATATAAAAATTATATACAATTTAATTGTATTTCAAGAAATTACATTTTACCATTTGCATACAGAAAAAAACATGTTTTAAACTAATATTTATTATTTTTGCAACATTTTTGGTATATTATATAAAAAACAGATTTCTCCCCAATTCTCCTGAACAATTCGATATTATATATCAGTTATATAAAATTAAAAATAATTTCAATTGTATTTCAAGAAATGACATTTTTACATTTGCATACAGAAAAAAATGTGTTTTAAAAATAATATTTATTATTTTGCAACATTTTTGTGATATTATTTTTAGAAAAAATAAGCACATTATTCCCTAATTCTCCTGAACAATTCTATATTATATCTTAGTTATATAAAAATTATATATAATTTAAATTGTATTTCAAGAAATTGCATTTTTACATTTGCATACAGGAAAAAAAGTATGTTTTAAAACTAATATTTATTTTGCAAAATTTTTGGGATATTATTATTTTTTTTTAAATTAAGCAAATTTCTCACCAATTCTCCTGAACAATTCTATATTATATATCAGTAATATACAAATTATATATAATTTAAATTGTATTTCAAGAAATTAAATTTTTTACATTTGCATACCAGAAAAAAAGTGTGTTTTAAAACTAATATTTATTATTTTTGCAACATTTTGGGGATTTTCTTTTAGAAAAAATTAAGCACATTTGACCCCAATTCTCCTGAACAATTGTGTATTATATATCAGTTATATACAAATTATATATAATTTAAATTGTATTTCAAGAAATTAAATGTTTACATTTGCATACAGAAAAAAAGCATGTTTTAAATCTAATATTTATTATTTTTGCAACTTTTTTGAAATCTGTTTGTATTATATTTTCACTGTAATGCAGTAAAATATTACTATTTTACAGCAGTGAGAAACTAATGAGAATCATAATTTGACAATAATGGGAACGACAATAAGTAACATGTCCAGATGTGTTAATTTATTGAAAACAAATGCAAAATGCCAAAAAAAAAAAAAGTGTCTTATGTATAAACTCATGTATAATCATTTTAAACTTTTTTCTTTTGATTTTGTTGATGAAATATGATTCTGCATATGTTATTGTGAGATTTACCCAAGCACAATTGTGGCCTAGACTGACCTACATTTACAATAACATGCATATTTAGTGTCCCGCACTCCAAGGGTCACGGCTAGTGCTCTAACTAACTCAGTGCAGGTCACACTGGTCCCAAAGACCCTCCACCCACATGCCATATTGAGCAAACATGACGAACAAACAGTGGGGTGTGCCTCAGATACCCCTCTCCTCTGTGTGTCTCTCTCACCCTCCTCCTCTCGTCTCTCCATCTCCAGCGCACTCCGCCCAGGGCCCAGGCCATTAGCAAACACTCCGAACAAAGGGGCGGATGAATAATCGGAGGGAAATGTCAACGTTTCATCATGGCCGCCCCGGCTGCAGCAGTTATCCATTAACCACACAGAGAAGTGCTGTATCGGCCAACCACCTAAACCACAGCACTACAGTCAGAGAGACAGGTGCGGACAAACAGATTTCCCTATTAGAGAAGTAGACAGAGAAAGAGACAGACACGTTTTGGGTAATGAGAAAAAGAATAGAGAACAATGAGAAAAACACAGTAGACAATAGCATTCATACGTCATGAAATCATTTTTTAATCAGATCTGATTGTCTTACCAAATCTTATGAATGTTTTGTCAAGAGACTGAAATCTTCTGCTTCTCAAATGTTTCGCCTCTTGTATTAAACTCTCGTAAAAAGTCGTAAAAGTTCAGCAGAGACAGAAAAAAATGCAGAAAAATGCAAATTGTAAATTGATTTGCATTTTAATGAGTGAAATAAGTATTTGACCCCTTCTCAAAACATGACTTAGTACTTGGTGGCAAAACCCTTGTTGGCAATCACAGAGGTCAGACGTTTCTTGTAGTTGGTCACCAGGTTTGCACACATCTCAGGAGGGATTTTGTCTCACTCCTCTTTGCAGATCTTCTCCAAGTCATTAAAGTTTCAAGGCTGATGTTTGGCAACTCGAACCTTCAGCTCCCTCCATAGATTTTCTATGGGATTAAGGTCTGGAGACTGGCTAGGCCACTCCAGGACCTTAATGTGCTTCTTCTTGAGCCACTCCTTTGTTGCCTTGGCCGTGTGTTTTGGGTCACTGTCATTTTGGAATACTTATCCATGACCCATTTTCAATGGTTCTCACCCAAGATTTGAAGGTACATGGCCCTGTCCATCGTTCCTTTGATGCGGTGCAGTTGTCCTGTCCCCTAAGCAGAAAAACACCCTGAAAACATAATGCTTCCACCTCCATGTTTGACGGTGGGGATGGTGTTCTTGGGGTCATAGGTGGCATTCCTCCTCCTCCAAACACTACGAGTTGAGTTGATACCAAAGAGCTCGATTTTGGTCTCATCTGACCACAACACTTTCACCCAGTTCTTCTCTGAATCATTCAGATGTTCATTGGGCCTGTACATGTGCTTTCTTGAGCTGAGGGACCTTGCAGGCACTGCAGGATTTCAGTCCTTCAAGGCGTAGTGTGTTACCAATTGTTTTCATGGTAATAATCGCACCAACTGTTGTCACATTCTCACTAAGCTGCTTGGTGATGGTCTTGTAGCCAATTCCAGCCTTGTGTAGGTCTACAATCTTGTCCCTGACATCCTTGGACAGCTCTTTGGTCTTGGCCATGGTGGAGAGTTTGGAATCTGATTGATTGATTGATTGCTTCTGTGGACAGGTGTCTTTTATACAATTAACAAGCTGAGATTACGAGCACCCCCTATTAAGAGAGTGCACCTAATCTCAGCTCCTTACCTGTATAAAAGACACCTGGGAGCCAGAAATCTTGCTGATTAATAGAAGATCAAATATTTATTTCACTCATTAAAATGCAAATCAATTTATAACTTTTTAAAATGTGTTTTTTTTTTTCTGGATTTTTTTGTTTGTTGTTATTCTGTCTCTCACTGTTCAACATTAAAATTATAGACTGATCATTTCTTTGTCAGTGGGCAAACAAACAAAATCAGCAGGGGATCAAATCATTTTCTCCTCTGTAATAAAACTAAAAAAATTCTCAGTACATTCTTCCAAGACTAAAATTATCGAATAGACAGTCAAATTTATTTTTATAGCTCTATAAATGTTTACTGTACTTGACTATATTTCTCTAAAGAACTTTTTGAACAAGGTAATATTTGAATTGAAATGATGGTAACAGCACTGTAAATGGTCAGTGCTACCTGACAAAAACTTTCAAGTAAAATGTCATTCAAGATGTTCATATCTTTCTTTCTTTAGTCGAAAAGAAATTAAGTTATTTGAGGAAAATATTACAGGACTGTTTTCCATATAGTGGACTCCAATGGTGGCCAACGGGATGAAGGACCAAATTGCAGTTTCAGTGCATCTTTAAAGGGCTCTAAACGACCCCAGACACAGAATAAGGGTCTTATGTAGTGAAACGATTGGTTATTTTCTAAAAAAAAAATTAAATTGAGATACTTTTTAACCACAAATGCTTGTCCTGCACTAGCTGGACTTTACGAATTTGTGTTTACAAAGCGAATGTGCGAAAAAGGTCAAATGTCCTTTACAAAAAACGTTAAAGAAAAATGTTGGACGATTTTGAAGTTGGAGGAGAAAATGAGATGGAGTTTTTTGCAATATCCTATCTTTTTGAACAAAGAACTAACTGTAGCTATGTAATGCATGAAGTCATAGATGTGCATCGCAGAGCTAGTGCATAAGACGAGCATTTGTGGTTTAAATGTATATACATTTTAATTTATTTTTAGAAAATGACCAATCGTTTGGCTAGATAAGACCTTTATTCCTCGGCTGGGATCATGTAGAGCCCTTTGAAGCTGCATTGAAACTGTAATTTGGACCTTCAATCCACTGATATTGAAGTCCACTATATGGAGAAAAACCTTGGAATGTTTTCTTCAAAAATCTTAATTTCTTTTCGAATGAAGAAGGAAAGCCATGAACATCTCGGATGATATGGGGGTGTTACAAATAAACATTAACTGAGATAAATAAAATGACAAAAAAAATAATAAATTATAATATGTGACCCTGGACCACAAAACCAGTCTTAAGTCGCTGGGGTATGTTTGTTGCAATAGCCAAAAATACATTGCATGGGTCAAAATTATTGATTTTTCTTTTATGCCAAAAATCATTAGGAAATTAAGTAAAGATCATGTTCCATGAAGATTTTTTGTAAAATTCCTACTGTAAACCTATCAAAATGTAATTTTTGATTAGTAATATGCATTGCTAAGAACCTAATTTGGACAACTTTAAAGGTGATTTTCTCAGGATTTGGATTTTTTTGCACCCTCAGATTCCAGATATTCAAATAGATGTATCTTGGCCAAATATTGTCCTATCCTAACAAACCATATATCAATAGAAAGCTTATTTACTGAGCTTTCATATTCTATATACATCTCAGTTTTGTAAAAATTTCCCCTTATGACTGGTTTTGTGGTCCAGGGTCACATATAATTTCAGTAAAACAACACTGGCCATTGGTTGATGTCATCTTCTAAAAACATTAACTAACAATAAACAATATATTTGTTGTATTTATCAATTTTTGTTAACATTAGTTAATAAAAACAACTGTTTATTGTTAGTTAGCTCAGGTCTATATTTACTAAATAATATAATCAGTTACAAATAAGTAATGGTAACGTAAAACTAAAATTAACTAAGATTTATAATGCTTTAAAAGTATTTTTTGAAATTAGTTAATGTTAAACTAATGTTATATTTTAGATCCTTGTTGTAAAGTGTTACCGAAATAAAACAAAACTGATATTTTCTAGAGCTATGAAAGAGCAACCTCTGAACAATAAAACGGTTACATAACTATAACTGAATCCAGTCATTTCTCTTCCATCCAACCAACATTCATTGATGTAAATGAGGCTCCAATCTATTTATTTGCTTTTATTACATAGGTCCACTGTACAAACGACAGTGTGTTGAACCCAGTAGGTTTGGGGGAGGGAGACGCAGCAGCACACTATTTTTTTTTTTTATTCCAAATGAAGCCGAGCTGAGGATCTGGAAAGCCAGGGGCCTGCAGCACAGCTAAATAAGATGTCTAATTCATGGAGCGGATGTTTTGAAGGAAACTGTCTGAGGATGTCGCTGTGCAGACCCGCTCACCGACGCTACCCTTCCAACCTCCGTCTCTCTGCCCGGCCACGCTGGCGTCGCACCATGCATGCAAGCGTAAATGTGTGTTTGTGAGAAAAAAAAAGTGTGTGCATGACCCCTAGAAGTATTTGGACTCATAAATGGATAAAAAAAAGCCACTAGCTCTAAGATGTTCAAGTTGTAATAGTATGAAATTAAAAGTTACATTTTAAATAATTTATGTTTTAATGATCTTTTGTCATGCTTTAAAGAAATACACTTACTTAAAAGTTCTTGATTATAATTTTAACTGTAGTGTGTTTTTTGATACTACAGTTAAGGGGAATATATGTTAAATGAACTAAATTACAATAAATATATTCTTTAAGTACATGACATACAAGTTTTAATAAAAATTACATTGTTTTGGTTGACATACACTGCTGCTCAAAAGTTTGAAATCAGTAAAATCTTAAATGTTTTTTAAAGACGTTTCTTATGCTCATCAAGGCTGCATTTATTTGATCAAAAATACAGGAAAAAATGCAATATTGTGAAATATTATTTTAATTTAAAATACCTGCTTTCTATCTGAATATATTTTAAAATGTAATTTATTCCTGTGATACAAAGCTACATTTTCAGCATCATTGCTCCAGTCTTCAGTCTCACATGATCCTACAGAAATCATTCTAATATGCTGATTAATAAAACAATTGTGCTGCTTTTTTTCAGGATTATTTGAAATAAAAGGATAAAAAGAGCAGCTTTTATTTTAAATAGAAAGGCTTTTCTAAAAAAAAATATACACTACTATTCAAAATTTTGGGTCAGTACATTTTTATTCTCTCTCTTTTTTTAAAGAAATTGATACTTTTATACAAAGGATGTGTTAAATTAATAAAAAGTGATAGCATAGATTTTACATTGATAGAAAAGTTTTTAAATAAATGCTGTTTTTAACTTGTTATTCATCAAAGAATTCTAAAAAAAAGTATCACAGGTTCCAAAAAAATACTTGTTTGCAACGTTGATCATTTTATAAATCAGCATATTAGAATGATTTCGGAAGGATCAAGTGACACATGAAAATTTAGATTTGCATGACAGGAATAAATTATATTTTAAAGCACATAAAAATAAAAAGCGTTATTTTATATTGCAGTAACATTTTGCAATATTACAGTTTTTTTTTTTTTTTTTGTATTTTTGATCAAATAAATGCAGGCTTGATGAGTATAAGAGACTTCTTTAAAAACATTATAAGTCTTACTGATTTGAAACTTTTGACCGGCAGTGTAAATGTAAAACTACACATTCAGTTCATATTTTACTATATTTCCGTAATAAATTATAGTATATTTTTTTCATAATATAATATAGTACTCTTTTTAAAGTTTTTTTAATAAGATAAAGTGCACTCTTAAAAATAAAGGTGCTTCATGATGCCATAGAAGAACGTTTTTTGTCTAATTGGTTCCATAAAGAACCTTTAACATGTGAAAACCTTTCTGTTTGAAAAAAAGTACTTTGTGGCAGAAGGTTCTCCAGATTATAAAAGGGCAAGAAAGAGATGGTTCTTTAAAGAACCTTTTACCGAATGGTTCTGTGGAACCAAAAATGGTTCTTCTATGGCATCGCTGTGAGAAACCTTTTAAAGCACCTTTATTTTTAAGAGTGTGTCACAAAAAGATCAACCCAAATAATAATATAAGAAATATAAAGTTTCTTAGTCTTTAAATATAAAAAATAATATATAATAACGATCAGAATGAGGACAAAAATCATTTGGAGACTTTTTCTATCATAATCATAGGTAATATGCTGAACTACACTTTTAAAAATAAAGGTGCTTCAAAAGGTTCTTCACAGCGATGCAATAGAAGAACCATTTTTGGTTCCACAAAGAACCATTCAGTTAAAGGTTCTTTAAAGAACCATCCCTTTCTTACCTTTTTATAATATAAAGAACCTTCTTTTGCCACAAAGAACCTTTTGTGAAACAGAAAGATTCTTCAGATGTTAAAGGTTCTTTATGGAACCATTTAGACAAAAAAGGTTCTTCTATGGCATTGTGAAGCACCTTTCTGTTGGCATACGCATTTAAATACTTCTTGACGCCAGCATGGCCAAAATATATTTCTGTCCTATTCATCATCTGTTAAAATGAATGGCAAGAACGCAGCTTGGCAAAGGTGGCTGTTCTTTTTCCGGCCATTAGTGTTTTTCAGGCAGGTAAGAATACTTCCTCTAGGAGTGATGCTGGAAAGTTAGCGTCAGGACAGCTGAAGTATGGAGACCCTGAGCAAAGCCTGTAAAACCGAACTGACCCACACTGGTTCAACTGACACATTAAAACGCTATTTACCCTTTCCTATTTGTTCACCTATTTATGTTTTGAGTGGGAAGTTTTTTTTTTTCTCAGAGTGGAATGACTGATAGAAAGAAAGACATGGCATTGGGAGAGAGAACAGTGAATGAGCCGGTGTTATTTATTTGGTTTGGAGCAGTGAAAAATCACCCGCCGTATCACTAATTCCGTCTCCCCCCGGCCACCGGACGAATGAAAGCACTTTGAGAGCCAAACAGACCAGAGCAGTGTGTGCCACACTACAGTGAACGTACAGCATCCAGCCGCTGTCACACACTCGCACACACTCGCTCTCTGTCTCGCGCACAAACACTCACACGCAAACTCACACTCAGGCAGAGGTGTCAACCACACCGCACCCATTCAATGGAAGCAAAACACTGTTGTTTGTGCTTTTATGATTTAAAAACGCAGATTATTTTCTGTTTTTTAGACATTGTTTTCTTTATTGGCATATATATATATATATATATATATATATATATATATATATATATATATATATACAGTCAAGCCTGAAATTATTCATACCCCTGGCAAATTCTGACTTAAAGTTACTTTTATTCAACCAGCAAGTTTTTTTTGACTGGAAATGACACAGGCTTCTCCCAAAAGATAATAAGACGATGTACAAGAGGCATCATTGTGGAAAAAAAATATTTCTCAGCTTTTATTTACATTTGAACAAAAAGTGGCATGTCCAAAATTATTCACCCCCTTGCAAACTGTCACAGTCTATGGGAAAATCCAAAGTTCTATACCATTCCAAATAGTCCAAGCTGTTCTAAAGCATCCTAATTACCCTGATTCATTGGGAACAGCTGTTTTAATCAACTCAACAGGTGAAAAACAGAAGCTCTCTGCTGTTGGTTTGTGGACAGTCATGGCTAAGACAAAGGAGCTCACTGAGGACCTGCGGCTGTGCATTGTGGCTGCTCACAAGTCAGGAAAGGGCTATAAGACCATATCTAAATGTTTTGAAGTTCCAGTGGCTACAGTGCAAAGTATTATTAAAAAATACAAGGCGTTCCGCACTGTGAAAAATCTCAGAGGACGTGGTCGGAAGCCAAAAGTGACACCTGTGCTGGCCAGGAGGATAGTGAGAGAGGTAAAATGAATCCAAGGATCACCACCAAGGCCATCCTGATGGAACACTGCACACCGCTGGGTTTCACGGACGCACACCAAGGAGGACACCACTTCTCCAGATAAGTCACACAAAAGCCTGCTTGGCCTTTCCAAATGCTTCAACCCTAAGAACACCATCCCCACTGTCAAACATGGTGGTGGGAACCTAATGTTTTGGGAGTGTTTTTTAGCCGGTGGACCAGGAAACCTAATCACAGTAAACAGCACCATGAAAAAGGAGCAATACATCAAAATTCTCAACAACAACAACAACATCAGGCAGTCTGCAGAGAAACAGTGAACATTTCAGCACGACAATGACTCAAAACACATAGCAAAAGTGGTGAAGAAATGGTTAGCAGACAAAAACATTAACATTTTGCAGTGGCCCAGCCAGAGTCCTGACTTAAATCCAATTGAGAATCTGTGGAGGGAGCTAAAGATCAGGGTGATGGCAAGGAGACCCTCCAACCTGAAAGAGTTGGAGCTCATCACTAAAGATGAATGGGCAAAAATACCAGTGGAGACATCCAAAAAGCTGGTCAGCAATTATAGGAAGCGTTTGATTGGCAATAAAGGCTTTTCTATTGATTATTAAGAAGGGTATGAATAATTCTGGACATGCCACTTTTTGTTCAAATGTAAATAAAAGATGAGTAATATTTTTTTCCACAATGATGCCTCTTGTATATCGTCTTATTATCTTCTGGGAGAAGCCTGTGTCATTTTTGGTCAAAAATAAACTTGCTGGTTCTGGTTGAATAATAGTAACATTAAGTAAGAATTTGTAAGGGGTATATATATATATATTATTTTATTTATTTTTTATTTCATGTACTTACCAAGCAGCATTTATTTGATCCGAAGTATAGCAAAAACTGCCAAATTTTGAAATATTTTTACCATTTAAAATAACTGTTTTCTATTTGAATATATTTTAAAATGTAATTTATCTCTGTGATCGAAGCAAAATATTCAGCATCATTACTCCAGTCACATGATCCTTTATAAATCATTCTAATATGCCGTTCAATTCTTGCTAAATTAAAGTATTACTTTCTTTGAATGATATAGTATATTATCTTACAAAAGCTTTTTGATTTCAGATAAATGCTGATCTTTGGATCTTTCTATTCATCAAAGAATCTAAATTTTTTTTTAAACCGGTTTAAATATTGATAATAATAATAATAATAATAATAATAATAAATGTTTATGAAACAGCAAATCAGCATATTAGAATGATTTCTGAAAGATAATGTGACACTGAAGACTGGAGTAATGATGCTAAACATTCAGCTTTGAAATCGCAGGAATAAATTACATTTTAAAATATATTCAAATAGAAAACAGTTATTTTAAATTATATAAAAAATATTTCACAATATTACTGCTTTTGCTGTATTTTGAATCAAATGAATGCAGGCTTGGTGAGCAGAATAAAATACTTTAAATATAAAAAAATCATTTTTTTATAAAAATAATTTTTAGAGTAGTGTATGTATGTATGTCTGTATGTTTTATATATATATATATATATATATATATATATATATATATATATATATATATATATATATAACATTTTGTGTCAGCTTGATTAACAGTGATTATTATCAAATCCAAAAAAGTCTGTGTTTACAAAATGTATTTGTGTGTTTGTATGTACATATGTTTAAGAAATATATAATATATTTACTTATATAGAAATCATATATCATGATGCCATATATGATCATATATATACATGCAAACATTTCTTCATTCCAAATATATAGTATATCTTAAGGGGAGACACTGCAAAAAAAAAAAAAAAAAAAAAAACAGTTTTTTTTGGGCTTTTTGGTTTTTCATTAAGTTTTTTTTTTTCAGACTAGCGACTAGATAAGTGTTACTTTTATACACTATTGCAATTACAATACATATAAGGCCGTTTTCTCAAAATAAGTTTTGTCTCTTACACTCAGCCATAAATCTCCACTTCAGTAGCACTTACACCAAACTTTACATTTTTATTCCTGTCTATATCCTGAAGGTTTTTACAGAGGGATTTGTTCATATATCATTTGCTTGATTTTAGACAACATTTTATGCCCCCCAAAACCTATAAAAATATATTGCTTTCTGTCTGTTCTAAATATTTTCTGAATATGGAGTGACAAAATGAAATACCCAAAATTCATTCTGTAAAAACATTTGACTCTAAAATGTAAAAAAAATTAAACAAGAATTTTGAAACTAACTTTATCCAGTGTTTAGATTTTTTGTACTAGAAATGTATGCAAATTAGAGGATATTGAATTAAATAATGCATCATTTGCATTTTAAAACCTAACATTTTAGAAAACTTAATTAATTATCAATTTAATCGATCAACTCTCTAAATAAGGTGATAACTATTAGTTATTTTTTTATTACCCTATTCACCAGTGTCTTGCCTTAAATACACAAATAAATATACACAGTACACACACATATATTAAGTATATTTTGTTACACAAACTTTTATTTTGGATGTGATTAATTGATTTGACAGCACATAGCACCTATATATAAATATATAATGCTAACATGTATTTTTGTGGTCTGGCCAATGGAAAAATAGTTGAGTCATGTAATGTATTAAAAAAATAATTGAAAGAGCTCTGTGTCCGTTTAGCTGTTCATTTATTTTGGAAGGAGTGTTTGCTTTTTTATAAAACTAAAATAAAAAAGCACTGACTGGCTAACTTTGGTTGAATAAAATGACTACTTCTAATTATAAGAGAAAAACAGTAAATTACATAGAAAAAGAGCGAGGGAAAGATAGAAGGCGGCTAAAAGGTTGAGTGAAGTTGAAGCAGCCATGAGTCATGAATGAGCACACATTGTTAGCTCAGTGAAAATCCTCGCAGGTTCTTGGAAAAAAAAAAATCCTGCGTGACACCAGGATGCAAGACAGAGCTGAAAAAAGAACAGAGAAGAACACAGCTGTGCTTCTGCTAACATTGCAGGTCCGGCGCTAATCTACAGCACAAACTATCCTCCCGCTGCCAGCACTGTTCAACCTACGTTAACAAGTGACGGATGGTCTCACATAATACATATAAGTACTTAAAAGAAAAGGAGTTTCGATATTTCCACTCCTCTTTAAACCGAGCTATTTTTTCATCTTATACCTTTCTATGTTTATCATCTTTTTCTGGCCTTCACCTTCCCTTCATTTGAATAAAGTACACAGCTCGTTTACGGGAACTACCGAGGAAAACCATCACTCCTGGCCCCTGTTTTCCGCTCTCGCGCGCTCCACCTTTTTCCAAATGGTTTTTGCGAGCCTAGAAATGTTTTTAATTTTACTCTACACAACTACCCGCACCTAAGAAATGGACAGCGGTGAAGAAGGAGGCTAAATATAAACCTGTAAAAGGTAGCTTTGTGAAGGCGGGCGCTGGAGAGAGTGAGACCTAGAGACATTCTCCCTGCGGCCTAACTGCTAGGAAGGAGCCAGGGGCCGAATTTTTTGCCCTCAATGAAAGAAGCGATTGTCCGGGGCCCTGCAGAGCCAGGAAAGTTACCCCAGTGGTCTGGTCCTATCTGGCAGGAATGCAAAAGAGAGAAAGAGAGGGGGACAGACAGACTCGCATTCGTTCGGTCAGATGCCTTCCACCTTTTAAGAAAAAAGCAGCTTTTGAGGTGTTTATAAATATCACCTGTGAAGCGTACAGCAGACCGACTGAAAAAGAGCATGTTGGGAATGTTCAAAAAAGACTCTCAACTTGTTTGTTTAGACAGCGGCCAGCAAGAGCGGGACGGGGAAGAGTGGAGGGGAGAGAACAGGTATTTTAGGAGCAGACTTCATTGAGAAGAAGGCCCCATTGATGATGATGGCGAGGAGGGGATGCTCTTTGGAGAAATGCGCAGGGAGACGCGGTACGCTCGACACTGCGCCGCTGTTTGTCTAGCCACGGAAATCCAACAATCTCTATTGCTGTTTCATTAGGTGTCTTCCTATTATAACACGAGACTTGAGAACAGTGAGCATCTGTGAGCAAATGAATGCTCAAAAACATAACTAGTGGAAAGCATTTTAAACACTGTTTGCGAAGGTAAACAATCTCTAACTGTAGTCAGTAGTCATTTTGTAATTTTTCTTCAGACTTTTCACCTGACAGATTATAAAAAATAACCTTTAGGACTCATTTTTCAATCGCTTTTACTCTAAGCATTAAAGTTTGGCACATAACTCATCCTCAAGCTACACTGGGAGTGCTTTTTCTAAGCTGTAAATAAAACTAAATTATTAGAGTGGATTTTACGTTAAATTACTGTTTCAGTATTTTCAGTCTAAATTTGACATTTTCCCTTTTTTTGTGATTTATTTATTAGGGTAAATGGTTTCAAATTAATCCTAAATCATTTCTAAGATAACCTAAGCCTTCAGTAGCTATTCTTAAGAAAAGAAGAACTAAACAACAACACAACAAAACAACAAAAGAACCAAAACACAAATTATATTATACTGAAAAACAGTATTTTTTCCGTCTTAGCCTGGACAAGGGTTTCACAAACACACGCACGCAAACGCCATGGAGGGAAACTGAAAAACATTCACAAACTATTTAATATATTTTACAGTTCAAGATAAAACTTAAAAGATGTAGTTATTAAATTATATGAAATGTTTCAATATATAGGAATTATCGATTCACGAGGCAGTAGATCAGTCTCAAGAGTGTCCACCTAATATATAGCACATATAAAATGAGCTTTAGCGGAAGTTTACGAGCTGCTTATCTTTATGCAGAAGTTCTAAAGAACGCTCCATGCATACGATCATTTCAATTTCCATCAGAGTTTCCACATTAGGTCAGGTGTCTCTTGACAGGCGCGAACACAGATGGCAGTGTGTTTCAAGATACTAAAGCAAGCGCTGAGATTGGTCCAGGAAAAATGTCATTTATAAGAATTGTCCAATAATGGCCTACATGGCACGCACGCCCACCCCACTCCCTCTCTTGACAGGCGCGAGCTCAGTTGAGATTCCGATCGGCCCAGATGTCAATTAACTCAAGCCCAACCCCCCCCCCCCCCTAAAAAACTCTCCTGTTCTACACGATTCACGTGAATGACCCAATTGACAATGAAAACGGCGATTGTCGCCGAAAAGCGACAAGTTTGCAGGTATGAAAATGAGATTTAAGTGTACTTTACTTATACTTAAGTATATTTGAGCTATACTTTTGCTCTGAGAATTCGTATTCTGTATCTTCTGTTCAGAATTTCCAAAACACAAGTAAAGAAGAAACCGAAACAACAGATGCTTTCACATGTAATTTAACACAATCGTCAGACATAAAACAGCATCAAAACCATAAGTATGTAAAACCGTGTAACATTATGGAATAAAATGTCGACCCATGAAGAGGTAATAATGACTGTCAAGCTTTAGGGCGTTGATCAACTCCATCTACATTTTGATTATCATTAATAGTCTTTATGTTCAAAATATTGTTTGTTTGTTTATTTATTTATTTATAAAACTATATGTGTGACCCTGGACCACAAAACCAGTCTTAAGTCGCTGGGGTATATTTGTAGCAATAGCCAAAAATACATTGTATGGGTCAAAATTATTGATTTTTCTTTTATACCAAAAATCATTAGGAAATTAAGTGAAGATCACGTCCCATGAAGATTTTTTTTGTAAAATTCCTACTATAAATATATCAAAATGTAAGTTTTGATTAGTAGGCTAATATGCATTGTTAAGAACTTAATTTGGAGAACATTAAAGGTGATTTTCTCAATATTTATATATTTTTGCACCCTCAGATTCCAGATTTTCAAATAGATGTATCTCAGCCAAATATATATAATATTTGTACATCTCAGTTTTGTAAAATTTAACCTTATGACTGGTTTTGTGGTCCAGGGTCACACATATAAAAGGAAGAAGCTAGAATTTTTAGATACCATGTTCTTTCTTTTGATGTTTTGTTCAGATATTTATATAACAAAATATATACAAATTAATACCTAAATAGGGACATAGTAGTATACTTAAAGTATGATGTAAAGTTCTCTTAAAGAAAACCTACGAGTATACTTACAGTACAAAACTACTAAACTAGTAGTTTTGTGAGACTACTTTAAGTGTACTAAAAATGTATTAAAAGTATTTAATTAGTAAACTATCAGTAAACCTATAAGTTCTCTTTTAGTAGACTTGCAGTACAAACTGAAAACATAGATGTAAACTAGTTGTGTACTCAAAGTTTACTACTGTTATAATTAAAAGTATACTTTTATATACTAGAAATTGGACAAATTTAGTCCCAATGAGTATTAAATTAGTACACTTAAAAGTATACTACTAGTACACTGATTTTGTTATACTTACTATTTAAATACTTGAACTTTACTTAAGTATACTTAATAAAATAAACTTGAAGTATACTCCTTTTTAGTAAGGTAGTTAGCAACACTGAAACTATACATCATACTTTTTACTGTGTGATATATTAAAAACAACAAGCTGTAATTTGCCTCAAATTAGCCTCAAATGCCTATTTATTATCTCCAATGTTTCTTCTATGCTATAATTTTCCCTCCCTTTTCCTTGTTGTTTTCCTGTATATAGGTTATTTGCAGCATTGCAAACTGTGAACCAGACCCGATTTTACAGGAAAAGGTAAAGCTTTAACAAGGTGGCTGATTTCGTATGAAAATGATTTTTTAGAAAAGTGTAAGCATGAAGGTTAACTCTTAAACCTAACAATCATTAGGGTATAATGAGATCATACATATACCATTTAGAGTATATGAAGTCATATAAATAACCCACTAATTCACCATAACATAGTTACAAATTGCCATGAGATATTACTTTTACCTTGACCCAAAATACCCTAACAAACCAATGCAGAAACATCCTAGCAATGCTCTGGCAATCCCTGCACAACTTGATAAATAAGATGGTACGTTTTGCACAGGCAAACACTATTCAAATTTTGTTCAGAAACTGTAAATATCCTGTTATAAGTGTTTAAATATTTTAAATGTAGAGACACTTTTGTGAACTGCGCTCATAGAAACAGCGACAGCTCATTTTGGCAATGAGCGCTGCTGGACATTACCTCTATTCATCCTTCTACCTCTCTCCCTGTCCCCCTCGGCTCCAGCCACGGCTGTTTATGGACCCCAGCAGCCTAAAAACAGATAGATGGAAAAAGCGAGGGAGAAGAGGGAAGAAAAGCTTAAACTCTGTTCTGTTCTGGATGAACCGCTCCAGTTTGGAAGGAAACCTCCACCCATTAAAACACTGACAGGTATTTTACAGACCTGTTGCATACCTTTAGATTTTAATTTAGATTCAATTATTTTCTGAAGAAAATTTGAAGTGGAACAAACCTCCAGGGCTGAGCAATGCTAACAAGTATACTAATGAATTTGATCATGCCTCTTTTTAGAATGTGAACTGAGTACAACTTGCAGAATCTGCAAAATGTTCATTATTGTACCAAATTAAGAGGGATCATACAAAATGCATGTTGTTTTTTATTTAGTACTGACCTGAAAAAGATATTTCACATAAAAGATGTTTACATATAGTTCACAAGACAACATTTATAAATCTGACCTGTTTAAAAGTTTACATACACTTGATTCTTAATACTGTGCATTGTGTTTTTGTTTTTTGTTCAGTGATAGTTGTTCATGAGTCCCTTCTTTGTCCTGAACAGTTAAACTGCCTGCTTTTCTTCAGAAAAATCTTTCAGGTCCCACAAATTCAGTGTTTTTTCAGCATTTTTGTGTATTTGAACCCTTTTCAACAATGACTGATCACTCTTAAAAATAAAGGTACTTCAAGATGCCATGGAAGAACCTTTTTTTGTCTAATTGGTTCCATAAAGAACCTTCAACATCTGAAGAACCTTTCTGTTTCACAAAAGGTTCTCTGTGGTGAAAGAAGGTTCCTCAGATTATAAAAATGTAAGAAAGAGATGGTTATTTAAAGACTGAATGGTTCTTTGTGGAACCAAAAATGGTTCTTCTATGGCATCGCTGTGAAGATCCTTTTAAAGCACCTTTATTTTTAAGTGTGTATGATTTTAAGATCTATCTTTTCACACTGAGGACAACTGATGGACTCATATGCAACAATTACAGGAGGTTAAAATGCTCTTCTCAAGGGCAGTACTAAATGGAAAAAAAAATTGGAAAAATAAGAAAAATCTACACATCCTCATTATGTTCAAAAGTTTACACCCCCTGACTCATAATGCATCGCGTTTCCTTCTACAGCATCAGTGAGCCTGTATCTGTATATATTAAGTGTATTATGTACAGTGCGTCTAATAAACATGTATATTGTTAAAAAAAACTTTGGTTACATTACTTGAAATTTTCACTTTCTGAAGGCTTGCCTGTTTTAGCTAAAGCGTTAGTTCGCCAAATCATTTTCTCACCCTGATGTTGCTCCAAAATTGAAAGACTGTTCTGTAAAACATAAAAGAAGATATTGTGATGTTTGGACCCTAACATTCCTCAAAAGAAAATCATACAGGTTTGGAATACTACTCTTTAAGTACGACTGATTTACTGTTCTTTAAATATTACATTGAAAGGTTGTGAGATGACAAGCCTACAAGACATTTGATCTGATGTCGGGGACAAATATAGCCTTAGAGAATGATCTGTCACAGTTTCTGGTGACCATAAAGAAAATGTGTGTTGTGTTTGGTAAATATACTGGTAATGCATATGTGAAGGGATGTGTGTGTATGTACAGATGTGTGTATGAGAGCAGACATGAGAGAATGTGTGAGTGCATGAGGAAGGGAAGTATTCGACACATTCCAGTGCTACGGCTAGTGAATGATGTGATTCTCTCTTTCTCACACGCGGGTGTTGTTTTTAGACCCTCGCGCTGCTATAAGGAGAGGAGGGTGCTGGTGGACCATTAATTTAGCCCAGCTGGATTCCTGTCATTGCTAATTGGTGCAAACGAGGGAAACCTGAGATTGGCAGGGCACGAAAACAAACCCCCCAGTAACGGGACTGTGGCAAGGGTTGGGAAGCCGGAGGGGGGCTGAGAACTTGGCGGCACTTACAATACTTTCACCTATATTCACCTAGAGATGTTTATCTCACCATCTTCAATGAGGTGTGATGCATCCATACGTTCCAGATATAATTGTCTAAAGCTACAGTTGTGGCCACAGGCAAGAAGCCTGTCAATTGAACACATCACTCAGTTGGCCAAGACAAGCTGATACACTACACAGACTGCGATGTTTCTTTACAGCTCCCTCGGGCCATACATGCAAATGAGAAGCTGCTTTCAAAGACGTTCAAAAGAGTGGCAAATAGTGAGAGTGAGCGAATAAAATATATATTTATTTTAAAATGTTCGTATACTTTACTTACTACTTTTACTTTTTTACGTGCTATCTTTTTTACGTGTTATTACACACATATACAGTGCCCTCCATAAGTATTGGAACAGTAAAGACAAAATTGCTTTCTCTGCTGTGGAGTCAAGACATTTAGAAAATATGATTAAAAGATGAATATGAGCCAAAACTACAGAATGTCACATTTTATTTTTGGGTGATTCAACACATACATGTTTTACCAGCTAAGAAGATCAGCACTTTTAGAGTTTCATCCCTCTATCTGATGTGAGCAGAAGAGCCTCACAGGATTTCTAAGTGATCAGCTGTGTCCTGTTGCATTAATTCTTCCGATATTAAAAGCAGGGAATGTGTCGTAGCAGTGATACCCATTGCTTCTACATTCAAATTCTTGCATTCGATGATGACACACACAAACCAGGATGAAGGCGAGGGAGCTGACTTCATGAGAAAAGCAACCAATTCAAAAGTTTGGAGACCACCGAAGACATCAGCAGCCAACAATGACCTGATCGGCTGAGAAAACAACAGCAGTTGATGACAGACAAATCATAAAAGCTGTGAAAATGAACCCTACAATGTCTGTAAAAACGCCAACAACCTCCATAAAGCTGGGGCACTGACAATCCACTGTCCACAGGAGACTTTGACACAGAATTCCATAGGCTACAGCAAGATACAAACCTCTGATCAGCACCAAAAATAGAAAGGCAAGATCAGAGTTTGCAAAAAAAAGCACAAAGGTGAGTCAGTAGAGTTTTGGAACTGAGTTTATGGACCGATGAGACAAAGATTAACCTTTATCTAAGGGTCTTTATCTAAGTGATGGGAAAGCAAAAGTGTGCAGAAAAAAAGGAACGGCAAATAATCCCAAGCATCTCATCTGTAAAGCAAAGTGCATGCATGCATGGCTGCTTCTGGAACAGTCCCTCTCAGTTTTAATGAGGACTTAATGTATGATAACAGAATCAGAATGAATTTGGAAGGGTACAAAACCATATTGGCTACCAATAATCAAGAAAATGCCACCAGACTCATTAGAAAGTACTTCATATTAGATCAGGACAATAACCCAAAACACCCTGCTAGTTCAGTCAAGAAGTTTATAATCCCTAATCAATCTCCAGATTTTTATCCGATTGAACATGAATTTTACCGGCTGAAGAGGAGACTAAAGGCAGAAACTCCCCCAAAACAAGCAACATTTGGAATTGGCTGCATTAAAGGCTGGGAAAAAGCATTTCAAAGCATAAGACCAAGAGTTTGGTGTTGTCTATAGGTCGCAAACTCACTACTGTTATTGGACACAAGGGATCTGCAACTAAATATTAGCTTTTAATCTTTTACATCTGCCTTAAATTCAACTGTTCCAATAGTTATGCTCACATCAAATATTGGGATGAACTCTAAAAGTGCTGTCCTTTTTATTTGGTAAAACATGTATGTGTCGAAAGACCCAAAATACAAAATGTGACATTCTGTAGTTTTGTTTTATATTCATCTTTTAATCCTATTTGCAAATGTCTTGACTCCACAGCAGAGAAAGAAATTTTGCCTTCACTGTTCCAATACTTATGGAGGGCACTGTATATACACATATACATATGACATGTCCACTTTAAATGATTTTCTCTAACTGATTGGATCTTTGACATGCCAGAATGAGTATTTATGGTGGATGAGGTCATAGATGAGGGGGCAGAGCCTGTGATGAACTGACCAATAACACTAGTGTTTGCACAGACGAACAGTGTGTGAGCAAGGAAGAGGAGGCGTGTTCTGCTTCAGTAGATAATTCAACACAATATGTCTGCACCTGCTTGTTATCAGTCTGCCATATTTTATGTTTGTGTTATGACCGACAATCATTCAGCTGTAGTCTTGTGGTCAAACTTCACTCTAACACTTTTAGTTTAGACCCACTAACCTTAACATACTCTAGACACTATCACTCCATTGAGAAATTTTTTTATTACTTATGGAGGTGTGGAAGATGATTCAACGTGGCTATTGGCCACTTTTTAGATATTTAGTAATACACTATATTGGCAAAAGTATTGGGACACCCTCTTCTAATGAACAGGTTTAACTACTTTAATAATTCCCATGAGTACAAATCTTTATGTTTAAGCATATAATGATATTCTAGGGAACTGTGTGCTTCTAATTTTATAGCAACAGTTTGGACACAACCCTTTTATATTCTAACATGACAATGCCTCGGTGCATAAAGCAAGGTTCAAACAGAAATGATCGATTCAGTCAATGTGGAAGAAGTCCTAATTCCATCTGAACACCTCTGGTGTGACTTTAAATGCAGACCTTGAGCCAAAAACTCATCACCAAACACCAATGACTTATACATATGGGTACTGTCATTTTAGCCACTTCCAAAACTGGTGCAACAGAGATGGAACATTTTTAAATACATGAATTATGCTTCCATCTTTGTTGCCACAGTTTTAGAAGTGCCTTTTTCTGATCTAAAGAAGGTGGTGTCCCAATACTCTTGTCCATAGTGTATGTACAAGTCATTGGTGTTTGAGATTTTGGCTCAAGGTCTGCATTTAAAGTCACACCAGAGGAATTCTGCTGGGATTAGGACTTCTATGCAGACCAGTCAAGTTCTTCCACACTGACTGAATCAATCATTTATCTATGTTCAAACTGTTGCTATAAAATTATAAGCACACAATTCCCTAGAATATCATTACATGCTTAAACCTTAAGATTTGTACTCACTGAAATTATTAAAGTAGTCAAACCTGTTTATTAGAAGTGGGATGTCTCAATACATTTGACAATATAGTGTATGACCAAAAAAGAGCAATCCTAATATGGATATTGAACAGTGCAGATAAATGAAACCTGTTTTTGGAAAGGCCTTTATCAGTTCAGTCAATTATTTGATCTTAAAAGTGTCTTTAGAGGTCAAAGGTGAGGTTTGAGGGTTTGTGTGCATGTTTGAAGACACTATGGGAATGAACTCAACAGGAATGTCTTCGCACATCTGGGGTCCATGTGGACATAAGGGGACAGATCAGGAAGAAAGTGTCAGTCTTGACTAGACCAAAAGACAACACAGCCTGACTTGACAACCACCATCCATGGCCTCGTAAATCACCGAAGCACTAATACACACTCACATGTATCTCAGCCTCCTCTATGTGAAATGTAGACCATATAAACCTCTTTTCTTTAACACAAAAGAGTAGTTTCTTCATAGCATGGGGAGATTTACCACCAGAACATTAGGCACACACATAGAAAAATGTATTCACTTACACTGAGAAAAACAATAAGTAAATTTGCTTAATTTTTATTTTGCTAGTTTTTGCACAAAAATGAGTGTTGCAAAAGTTTGATGAGTAATTTCTACTTAATTATTTTAATTTTACCCTGCAGTCCTTAAGTACAATTCACTCAGCCATGGTTTGTAAACTTTACTCAAACATTATAGCACTGAAAAAAATGCCATTAAAGCATGTGGTTCACTTACAAACATGTACATGAGTAGATAGCTCCTTATTGTTTTTAAGGTTATATGTTGATTCAATGTAGTTACTAACCAAATGAACACAGAGACCTCAATACTTGGCACATGATACACAATGACAGTTGAATAGCAGTAAATAGGTTTTGAGTATAAATGGGTCATTTTAAGTAGAAAATGAACATAAAATGTTACAAAACAGCAAGTTACTTAACCTACCAACAAAAGCAACCTAAAAACAGTGTAAACACATCTAGAAAACAGCAAAAATGTTGTAACCTTATTATTTATTCATGCCTAAGTGCATGATGGGAACAACGGTATCATGACTTTGATATTTACTTAAACAATCTTTGTAAACATAACAAACAATTCCAAGTAAAATATATGTTCATTTTTTAATTCTACAAGCTTAAATTGAGCACTAATATTGAATTTACTCTTTTTTCTTAATTTCTGCCTAACTAAATTATTTAATGTAAAAAATTATATTTGTTTTTCTGTATTATTTGTATTGTATCATTTTATCAGTTTAACTGATTAAAACCAGGGGTGCTTACCTTCTATATAAGCTTTATTTGTAATTTTACTCTAAATAGCCTATAGGTAAGCCAATAAAGCTGCACTATAAGATTGTTGGGTTAAAGATTAACAACATTACATCATTAAGCAAGTACATAAGAACTCTCAAATTAAATCAAATTTCTGTTTTTGCTTATCCCGGAATATTAGGATTGGCTTATCTTTTATCTTTCATTATTTTTTTTTTATACTTTGAGGGAAATCATAGCTTTTCCTGTTGAAAAAAAAACAGCATATGCTAGTTAGGTAGGTTTTGATGCTGGGAAGCTGGTTCTTTGCTGGTTTATGCTGGTCTTTTGCTTTGCTCGTTTATGCTGGTCCTTGACCAGCAACATGACCAGCAAAGGACTAGCATAAACCAGCAAAGCACCAGCATAAACCAGCTAAAACCAGCATCCCATCATCAAAACTTACCTAACCCGGATATGCTGTTTTTTTCAACAGGGTTTGCATGTTTACATCAAGACCTTAAACCAGGGGAGTTGCTAGACCTAAAGCTCTACTGGGGCACAGGCCCCCATTACTCGTTAATTCAAATGTTGAAAGTAGTTTAATGTCTTTATTTTTGGATTATCATCGTAAATTATAACTCAAATTTGAGATTTTACTGGGGCACAGCATATTTTTACTGGGGCACGTGCATTTACCATAGAACGTTCTAACCAGTAAACCCCGTTAACAACCCTGTGGGGAAAAAAAAAAAACAAGGACCTGCAAATGACCAGCTTAAACCAGCAACGCAGCATCAAAACCTCCCTAACCAGCATATGCTGTTTTTTTTTCAACAGGGCACCTGGGAAATTTAAACATTTGTAAATTTAACGTATCTGGCTTCCAGTTTCATACACTTCCAGGCTGTGTTTGTTTTGCTTCTTGATATTGCAAACGGGTGTGTCTTACAATATTTTAATGTATTATCTTAATTATGAGCACACTGGTTTGTAGTGCAAATAGTTTTACCGTTTACTGCACATAGTTATTCTTCTGATTATTTCCATACAGTGGCTAATGAACCGGAAGTCTCGCACATTCACAGAAAACGGCGTTTAAAAATAAGGTGGATAGAAACTTTGAACTGCAGAGAGTTTGCGATCAAAACTATTCCTAAATACAACAGCAGATATGATACTTAATTGCTTAGATGAAATTTTTATTGAAATACATACGCTTAGTTGGAATTTCTCTTATGGTCTAGATCCGATTTGATATGACGATCCCCGGTAAACATGGAGATTCAAAATAATCCGATTCATCCGGAAGAACTGACGCACAAATTACGTTTAATAACGCTCCTCGAAGTATGTGTAATTTTATATTAAACATATAGATGGCGATAGAGAGGCCATTTATGACAAAGTTACTTAGTGCAGCTTGAAATCTTGCCGTTTTTATTCTCCTCGCCAATTTTAAGTATCAAATGTGACCCTGGACCACAAAACCAGTCTTAAGTAGCATGGGTATATTTGTAGCAATAGTCAAAAAAACATTATATGGGTCAAAATTATCGATTTTTCTTTTGTGCCAAAAATCATTAGCATATTAAGTAAAGATCATGTTCCATGAAAATATTTTGTATATTTTCTACCATAAATATATAAAAATTTGATTTTTGATTAGTAATATGCATTGCTAAGAACTTAATTTGGACAACTTTTAAGGCGATTTTCTCAATATTTTGATTTTTTTGCACCCTCAGATTCCAGGTTTTCAAATAGTTGTATCTCAGACAAACATTGTCCTATTTTAACAAACAATATATCAATGGAAAGCTTATTTACTCAGCTTTCAGATGACATCTCAATTTCAACAAATTTACACTTATGACTGGTTTTGTGGTCCAGGGTCACAAATGAACTTAACTTTTAATATACTTTTAAATATATTTCTGGTTTTTAATAAACCTTTAGTCTATTTTAAACAACAAAGATTAGAGAGTAAAATATAAATGGAACGTTTCCTAATACACTGCAAAAAATGTTCTTCTTACTTAGACTTTTTGTCTTGTTTCCATCCAAAATATCTAAAGATTCTTAAATCAAGAAGGATTTTCTAAACAAGGAAAAAAATTTTTTTTTTTTTTTTTTTCAAAAGTTTTTGCTTAAAACAAGCAAAATAATCTGCCAATGGGGTAAACAAAATAATTTTATTTCAAGCAGAAAACTAGATTATTTGTCTTACCCCATTGGCAGATCATTTGGCTTTTTTAAGCAAAAACTCACAAAATTTTACCTTCTTTTTTCTGAAAACAAAACAATAATTTTCCATGTCTAGAAAATCCTTCTTGATTTAAGAATTTTTAGATATTTTGGCTGGAAACAAGGCAAAACTTCTAAGTAAGAAAAGCATTTTTTTGCAGTGCACGAAGGTCACCTCGACATATAAGCCTCGTAATGCCTCTGACTGATTTTATGAAGACAGAAAAGTTTACTTCCAAATACTTAAAGTACATTTAAATGTAGTAAATGTGTTTTGTTTGTAAATTGAGTTTACTCACAAAAATACCTAGAGGCCTCCTTTAACTTAATAAAATTTCGATGTGAATTTTACACCTTTTATTTAAACTAAAAAAAGGAAAGAGAATATTTAAATCTAGTTATGCTGAGCAAGTATAGCTGGGACTGGCTCTAAAGTGTACGTTCAAGGTAGAATGAACTGCCTCCATTGACAGACTGCATTTGACTGCGACTATGAGGCCTATACAGTTACGAGAACACCAGGTCTCTGTTTTGTTGACACAGTGATCAAGCCAAGATCAATCTGCCTCTGAAAGGAAAATTTAATCATGCTGTTCGGCTGTCGTTGTCTCTGTCTGGCCTAATCAGCAGCCATTTTACCTTCACCCACAGCATGCCACAGAGCAAAGTCCAGCCCTTTATCTGCCTCTAACCTGCACACTATGAATGCTCCCTGTGACACACACTCACTCGCTTGCTCGCTCTTTCCCGCTCTTGTTTATGTTCTTTTGCTGGCTCAGTTTCTTCAGCAAAACCTGTTGTGGACAGAGAGCCAATGGCGTGACAGTAACTTGTGTTCAAAATAGCTTATGGACGGTTTAAAGTAAAAATACACTGGAGATATTGTAGTACTTTGAGACAAGACAAGTTTTGCTTCTAAAAGTTCTCACTTATTTTGATTATTTGGTTTCATTCTCGATTAGATGACAACAGTGCACTCAAAACCACATCATTTACCAGTCACTCATACTAATGAAGTCACTTTCTACTTTCCATTCCAGAAAAAGTACATGTTATTGATATGCAAATGCTTCAAATGAATGTCACTTTGACAGACTCTTAATGACTAATATGCAAATGGCTCATTTATCATCATAAATGACTCAGACGTCAGCACTCATGAAGAGAAAAAAAGGAAAAGAAAGAAAGGAAAGTTTAAATCCATCCGCCTCAGGGCACACCTTGAAAAAACCTGACACCTAAGCAATCGCCTGTGGCATTAACAGGTTGTGGCTCCGTGAGGCCGTGAGCACGTCTTTAAAGAACGCCCGCTAAAGTCAACAAAGCACACCCCTCCTACAGGATACAGTTAAGGATGCTGAGCTTGTCATTTGCATAGCACATCTTCTGGGACAACCAAGTGCGTATATTACCTCTCCTTTTCCTTATTCCCTTCCCTCCATTTCAGTTTTATTACTCTGTCCATCTTTGCTCCTTGAAACGTTGTGCAGTTCTAAAAAATGGCTGATTTAAAAAAAAATGGCTTGTAAAGCTATATTATCAACATATTATTCTATTTTGGCCAAGCTGTTTATTAACAAAAAGAAGTATACTTCAAGTTTATTTTATTTATTTTAAGTATACTTTATGTAGTAAGTATAAAAATATCAGTGTACTAGTAGTATACCTTTAAGTACTATTTCAATAGTTTTTGGGACTAAATTGGCCCACTTTCTAGTATATAAAAGTATACTTTTAAGTACACAACTAGAGTTTGAGTACACAACTAGTTTACATCTATGTTTTCAGTTTGTACTGCAAGTATACTAAAATTAAACTTATAGGTATACTGATAGTTTACTAATTAAATACTTTTTTATGCATATTTAGGACACTTTGAAGTATAGTCTCAGTAACTGCTAGTTTTTACACTGCAAGTATACTTGTAGATTTTCTTTAAGTGAACTTTACATCATACTTTAAGTATACTACTAATTATTATTAAATATTAAGTTGTATATATTTTGTTATATGAATATATAAACATACAAAACATCAAAAAACATAGGAACAGGGTATCTGCTTGTAAACAAAAACATTTTTTTCTAGCTTAATGCATTCTTTTTTATAAACACTTGAATGTGAGTAAGTTTCATAAAAAATAAATAAATAAACAACATTTTTAACAAAAAGCTAA
The DNA here is from genome assembly GCF_049309525.1 of Garra rufa. Taxonomy (NCBI): domain Eukaryota; kingdom Metazoa; phylum Chordata; class Actinopteri; order Cypriniformes; family Cyprinidae; genus Garra; species Garra rufa. Next base: position 8,912,715 of record NC_133371.1, read on the forward strand.
AAAAAATATTGCTTGACAGTCATTATTACCTCTTCATGGGTTGACAATTTATTCTGTAACGTTACACAGTTTTCCATATCTAGGGTTTTGATGCTGTTTTATGTTTGACGATTGTGTTAGATTACATGTGAAAGCATCTGTTGTTTCGGTTTCTTCTTCACTTGTGTTTTGGAAATTCTGTTCAGGAGATGTGCGCCCCTAGCGCATATAGCTTAATGAAAACATGGATTCTCAGAGCACAATTATAGTTAAAATATATTTAGACTTTCTAAGTATAAGTCAAGTATACTTAAATGTCATTTTAAATATATTTCTGAGAAGTATATAAAGCGCATTTCTGCGAAGTAGACTGAAAGTATATATATATATATTTTTGTTTAAAAGAAGTATACTAATACTTGAATATACTTCTTTTTCTTTTCGTAAGGGGATCAATGAGGCCTATGATTGAAAAGAAATATAAAACCTGTGCTATCTAAAAGAAAATGCGTAGATAAAAAGATTGAACCCAATATTTGATAATAATAAAAGATCTACAAGCAATTTTTGTAGGGTGGTCATTTTTGACCGGGAAAATCACAAGTGACACGGTAGAAAAAACCTGTAAAACATAAGTCAGTAAGTTTTAGTCCAAGGTAGTAACATTAACTAGGATTTTTTGGAAACTGGTCAAAATGATCAGAACACAACATTGCACATGCTTGATTAAGTTTAAAAAGTGGCAAACACTATCAGTAACTTAGCAAGTCTAAGGAAGCAATAGAGATGAAAGTGATTTTATGCACAAATGTCTCTTATCAGCTTCTGGTGGCCTATCAGCAGAATATGGCTCATAACAGCCTGGATTAATACTGCAAGAACGGAAGTTATTACTCACCTTCACGATGTCCAGTAAAAGACAGACGCCACAAGTGCCATGTTTTTCCACTATCAGCATCAGCGCAGTGTAGCACCTGTCGCAGTTTAGAAAAAACATAGTGGTTTATTGTTTGACACTTTTAGGGCTAATATTGTTGTGGGAAAAAAACTTACTTTTATGCACTGACTAACATACACATGCACATATAAAGATTATATGTTTAAGTGTACTGTGTTATGCACAACATACATATAAAGATGTAATTAAGTCCTACTTAAGTGGGTCAACAAAAAGTACTTATACAATCAACTAATTCCACTTTAATATAAATTTAAAGTATTATACATTTCCATTTTATTGTGAACAACATGCAATTAAGTGTCCAATTTTTTTTTTCTATAATCACTGCAAAAAATGATTTTCTTACTTATTTTTTGTCTTGTTTCCAGCCAAAATATCTAAAAAAATTTAAACCAAGAAGGATTTTCTAGACGAGTAAAAATTATTGTCTTCTTTTAAGCCAAAACAAGTCGAAATGAAGCGCGTTTTTGCTTAAAACAAGGAAAATAATCTGCCAATGGAGTAAGAAAAATAATCTTGTTTTCTGTTTGAAATAAGATTTTTTGCTTACTCCATTGGCAAAATGTTTAGCTTGTTTCAAGCAGAACTCACTTAATTTTGATTTGTTTTTTTCTGAAAACAAGAAAATAGTTTTTACTTGTCTAGAATTTCCTTCTTGATATAAGAACTTTTAGATATTTTGGCTGGAAACAACAAAACATCTAAGTGAGAAAAGCTTTTTTTTTTTTTTTTTTTTGCAATTATGAGTATTCTTAATAATAATTAGACTCTCTGTTTTTGACATTTGAAAACTGGTTTTCAAAGGGATACACTCTTAAAAATAAAGGTGCTTCTAAAGGTTCTTCAAGCAATGCCATAGAAGAACCATTTTTGGTTCCACATTCAGACAAAGGTTCTTTAAAGAACCATCTCTTTCTTACCTTTTTATAATCTGAAGAACCTTATTTGCCACAAAGGACCTTTTGTGAAACAGAAAGTTTTAGAGCCTACTGACTTTCAAAAAACGGACATAAACAGTTTTTGCAGAAGAAAGAAAGTCATACCGTTTCTGAGCAGCATTAGAGTGTGTATTTTGCGATGAACTTTCCATTTACGACTGAAACAACCGAAGTTCTTAATTAGGTCACAAAGGAAAAGGTACGTTCCAGTTTAGTCATCATGGGAAGGGCCCTCTGTTCCTTGTCCTTAATTTGCCATTGTGTCGTCATAGAAACCATATCAGTGGCGTATTGGCGTATCTTATCAGACTAGAGCCCCAGCAGCAAGGTCCCTTTGTGTTTCTCATGAAGAAATAGCTACTATAGATTCCCACCAGGAGACCCAGGGCAGAGTCTACTTTACATTCTCTCTCTTTCTCCAGGCCTGTATATCTTTCATCCTTCCCTCGCTTTTGCATGCGATCCGCTCTGCCTTTGCTCTCCAGAGTGACGTGACAAGAGAATGGTTTCACAGCTCTCTGTGATAAAGCAAAAAACACTGAGCTGAACCGTGGCTTCAGAACTCTGCGGCCATCAATCTTAGAGGAGAGAAGTAACGAGACAAAAAGAGACAGGGTGGGATATTTCACACCAAAAGAGAAAGAACACAATAAAATGCATGTTTAAAAATGATTTTTGGCGCTTGTGGTATAAATGATTCATTGCCGGATGCTCTCGGGACAATAAAACATAATAGGGTTATTATCCTGGCAGATGGAACATGCCTGCAACGTGGTGATTATATTGCTCATCCAGATTTTACAGTAAGGGTCTTCAATATGTCACTTACAGTTGAAGTCAAAAGTTTACATACACCTTGCAGAATCTGCAAAATGGCAATTATTTTATTATTTATAGAGGGATCATACAAAATGCATGTTATTTTTTATTTAGTACTGAGCTGAATCAGATATTTCACATAAAAGATGTTTACATATAGTCCACAAGAGAAAATAATAGTTGAATGTCCTGCACAGTTAAACTGCTGTTCTTCAGAAAAAAATGTATAGGTCCCACAAATTCTTTGGTTTTTCAGCATTTTTGTGTATTTGAACCCTTTCCAACAATGACTGTATGATTTTGAGATCCATCTTTTCACACTGAGGACAACTGAGGCACTCATATGCAACTATTACAGAAGGTTCAAACACTCACTGATGCTCCAGAAGGAAACACAATGCATTAAGAGCCAGGGGTGAAAACTTTTGGAATTTGAAGATCAGGGTAAATTGAACTTATTTAAATTGTCCAATGTATTTCTAAAATAGGTTTTATCCGTCTTAGTCAAACTTTTATCTCAAACGTTTTAAAAAATGTAAACTTATTTTTTCTCTTCTGTAGCTTCTGAAGAGCAGTACTAAATGAAAATATGATATTTAGGCAAACTAAGACAAATTTACACATCTTCACTCTGTTCAAAAGTTTTCACCCCAGGCTCTTAATGCATCGTGTTTCCTTCTGAAGCATCAGAGAGTGTTTAAACCTTCTGTAATAGTTGCATATGAGTCCCTCAGTGTAAAAAGATGGATCTCAAAATCATACAGTCATTGTTGGAAAGGGTTCAAAAATGCTGAAAACCAGAGAATTTGTGGGACCTGAAGGATTTTTCTGAAAAACAGCAGGCAGTTTAACTGTTCAGGACAAACAAGGGACTCATGAACAACTATCACTAAACAAACAAACAAAAAAACACAGCTGTGGATCATTCAGGTAACAACACAGTATTAAGAATCAAGTGTATGTAAACTTTTGAACAGGGTCATTTTTATAAATTCTACTATTATTTTCTTTTGTGGACTATATGTAAATGTCTTTTATGTGAAATGTCTTATTCAGGTCAGTACTAATATGCATTTTGTATGATCCCTCTTATTTTTGTAAAATAATTAACATTTTGCAAGTTCTGCAAGATGTATGTAAACTTTTGACTTCAACTGTATATGTGTATAAGAATGTGTGGGGGAACAACAGAAACTGGACAACTTTGTTTCTTATCTACCACTAAAAGGTGAATATTAGTACCTAATTTAAATAAACATATCATATTAAATTATTTTAAGAAAACATGTCACAATTTTACTTTATGAATATGTAATAATGAAAAGAACTCCAAAGCATATGTGAGAAGTTTTTTTTTAATAAGAAAAGAACATAACAAACTTTAAGAACATACCATGAAACGATCAACCAAATAAAGCAATATATATATACACATATATATATATATATATATTAAGACACTTATCTTCTAAGCCCAATGGCCAAAAAGCTGGGTTTAAATATAAACTAAACAAGAACATCAATTCTGACCTGCTTTCTTACAAATTCCAAAAAGACTTGAAAGAAATTTGTTTATGACATGATGGCTTGAGACAAAGTTTTTATTTTTAAAACTGTTTAGAAATCTCTGAAGGAGATTTTTAAATGACGAGATCTTACAAAAATACATCATGGCAATTTCAACAGGGTCTGTAGAATTTTCTGATTAAAAGGTAGTTACAAAGCATTGTTGTAACAAAATGATCTCCCCCCTCCCCAACAGTGAAGAACAGAGAGGTCACTAGTGCAAGTATTGTATGGAAATGGCCCTTAGTGCATTGTCTGCTGATCTTACTAACAGCCCAAGCCAAGGTGAGCAGACCATGAGGCACACTGGAATAACAGCGAAAGCTTGCGGACTTCTTTTTTTTATGAATGTTATTGCCAGTCTTTCTAAAAAAGGGAAGTCTGTAAAACAAACAGTTGGATTTACCACAGTTTTATCCGTCTTTGTCAAACTTTTATCTCTATATATACTTAAATCTTCAGAATATACAAAATGACTTCATGGCCAAGTGTAAAAAAGTAATTTCTTCAGCTTCTTCAAGGGACAAGCATAATGATACACACTCTCCATACATGTACACTGTATGTTAGCGCACTTCAACTGAACATGCGTTGTGCTGTAACACAAAACAGAAGAGTTTCCCTGTAACACAGTAACACCTGCTCACAGCAGTAACCTGAACTCAAACGCTTCCGCAATCACGCTCACGTCCTCTTGTTATCACATTGTTAACGTAACTTCACAACACAAAATCATACAAGATATATTAAATTCTTCCCTTCATAAATAAATGCCTGACTCCTGCTTCCCCAAAACAGTATATACATGTGGCATCATTTGTATACATCTTCTGTGTTACATCCGAAACCAAAACGTTTAGTTCCTGAATATATGTTAATTAAATTAGTTTTTTGGGAAAAAAGGCATTGGAACTCGTCCCTCGGTTCTGGTAAATTTTTCTCTCACACTCTTAAAAATAAAGGTTCTTTTTGGCATGGATCCATGAAGAACCTTTCTCATCACAGGTTCTCTGAGCAACCAAAAATGGTTCTTCTATGGCATCACTGTGAAAACCCCTTTTATTTTTAAGAGTTTAGGAACCCAAAGCTTAGTTATTACTGGCAAAGCAAGCTCTGTGTTGAAGATGAGTCCTGCCATTAAGAGTCTGTAGAGTTCAGATGTCTGGTAAACACATTAGGATGCATTGAGGACAGACCTGCTGTAGAGGGTCTGGTAGTAGGCACCAGAGTCAATAGCGGATGGACCTGCACTCTCATAGATCTGTTTGGTGGCCACCGGAGAAGTTGTGGTGTAGTTGTTGTAAGCCATCACCTGGTCCTGATACGACTTGAGGTCCATCTTCTGCTCGTTGGACATGAGGTTGGTGATGGAGAACGGATGGTTGAAGTTGTAGTGGGGGTCCATAGACTTCAGTGGGTCGTTCTGCAGATCCAGGTGCTGCATCGGGCTGGCCAACAGGTGAGGGCTGCCGCCCATTCCCTGAGAGTGCAGGTGCGAGCCAGACGGAGGCATGGAGGAGGACACTGAAGATGGAATTGGTACTGGCGAGCTGTGTGAAAGGTTAGGAGCTTGAGACGGGCAATCCAGCTGCACCATGCTCCTTTGCTGCTCCTCTGATGCATGGGAGCTGTCTGAATGGGCAGAGTCGGCACCTTCGGAGCCCGTGGCGGGACTGTGCTCCTCTTGAATCCCCTCACTGCTGTGACCACCCTTGGTGCTTCCGCCTTCCTGAGACTTCCCCGAGCTCTTTTTCCCAGATTTATCCTCAATCTTGAAGCGCTTCTGGCGACGCAGGTAGCAGCCGTTCTCAAACATGTTCCCGGAATTGGGATGCAGCGCCCAGTAGGAGCCCTTGCCGGGCTTGTCGGGGGACCGTGCCACTTTGACGAAGCAGTCGTTGAAGGACAAAGAGTGGCGGATGGAGTTCTGCCAGCGCTGCTGGTTCTCCCGATAGTATGGGAAGAGATCCATGATCCACTGGTAGATTTCGTTGAGGGTCAGCATCTTGCTATTGGACTGCTGGATGGCCATCGTGATGAGGGATATGTAGGAATACGGTGGCTTGGCATGGGTCAGAGAGCGACGATAAGGCTTTGGCATCTCCTTAGTCCGGTTGAGAGAGGTAGGAGAGGGGTAGCTGATCTGGGACATTGGCTGACCCATGCTTTGGTAATGCGAGAGGGAACCCAGGGAGGAGGCAGAAGAGCCTAGCTGGGTCAGAGAACTGGGGTTCAGAGAGGAGCCAACAGGGGACAGGCTCATGTGGTTGGGGCCTCCACCCATGCTGGTCAATGGGCTGCTGTTGAGACCTGCGCTGGGGTAGCCCATATTCATGCTGGTTGTAGAACAGGCAGAGTTCAGATTTATGTAGCTGTTCAAGCTGCTCACTGAGTTCATGGCGCTTGCAGAGGAATACATCTAAAAGAAAAAAAGACAGGACATTAATGTTTGTCATCAGTTTGTAGCTATAAAACAAATTCTACCATAAGGCATTTCGCCTAGGATGCTATATTATAAAGTTAAGGCCAAACTACAATGTATAGGCTACTTTGTTTGAATGCATTTCTTTTCATTTCGTTTTACACATAAAATCAATTATTAGTTAAACTCGCACTTTTAAATCTCCTCAGAAATATTAGAATTAATCAAATAAAAAAATAAAGTTAAGCAAATAAGAAATAATTAATTCCAATCTGACGCCGTGTTTGCGGTCACAAAATTGATGTGCGCAAAAATAACAGTTTAAATGCAAATGATCAAAAATCAAGACATTTCTAAGAAATAATAAGACGAAAATGAGAAATCAATACTGCTTTACGAATAGCCTAGTATCTATTTTATAGCATTAACCTGGAAAGTTTTCTATCAGCTCTACTGAAAAGTAAAACGGTTACACAAGAGTGTAACGCGAAATTAAAATCGAAATCTAATCGAAAGCTAAAAGTGGATCCCTAAAAAATTATATATTATATTAATACAATAAATGTAATATGCAAACATTACAACAATACATGATTTCATCGTCTTAGCTTTTAAATATAATATTATAATATATTTTATCTATATATCTATCTGTCTGAGAAGATAGATATTTTACTTTCTAAATAGAATGTTGAAGACTTTCCCGAACTTACCTCACTTGGCTCGCTGTAGAAAGCATTCCATTCCGGAATTTCGTGAGATTCCATCTTCACAGAGCTCAACATCCCCAAATAAAGTTGAAACTCGTAAGAAGCGCGATACTGACAGCAGACTAAACGTGTATTAAAATGCCGTTGAGTTTTTTTTAAAAGGGTTTCTTTAAGAAATAAAAATAAAAACACAACGTCCCGCTTTGTCAAGACGACACACTTTGTAATTCCACGTAATTCTACAGCATGAACCGTAACAAAAAGTTTTGTAAAGTTAGGCTCTTCAGTTGTCTTCAGTCCCGTGGATCAATAAGTTGTTTTCTCATGATTAGCTAGTTAACTTAGTTTACTCAGTATTTTTTTATTTTTTTTTGAGTGGCAGCACCTGTAAACATTTTCAAGTAATCCTGAGAAGTCCAAAGTTGAAGCTGTCGTGGAGACTGCGTCAGGTCTCTGTGGTGAGTAATGTAGGAAAGCCTCACCTCAGGCTTTAAACACGCGCAGGTGAGGGACCGCCCAACAGGCCCCGGGACTCAGGAAGACGTCCCTAAAGGTCTCTCTTGCCCCCTGCTGTTCTGTATATTGGCCGGCCGACATGTCCATCCCAATTGTCATCCCAGACAACGTCAGGCCTACAATGAAAATGAATAGAATGGAAAGGAAAGAAATGGAGAAGATTTAGGGCCTCTGCTGTGACTTACAGAAGTATAGGCGTCTTTATATTGCCAAAGCTGCTTAGAATTCAGTGTAAAAATGCAATAACGCATAAAAGCCAGACCAAATTATTCCAATACAAAGGTGAATTTACTGTGTAAATGCGTTTGTGCCATCACTAAAGACAGCTAAATGCCTCTTAGGAAGCGCTTCTGTGCCACCTTTGGAGGGTGAAAATTTGCATTACATAATCATACATGTATGTTAGTTTAGATAGATAAATAGATAGCCTACTGAAGTGTATGAAGTTTGCATTTATTCACGCGTTTCTTACATGACATGCCAGTAGTTGATTTGTCATCATCAGGCAATCATTTAATGCTTTTCTATCGTCAGTGATGTGTTCAGGCTGGTATAAACTCATCAGGGCTTAAACTCATCACGGCAGGGGTCCACATCAGTAATCTGAAGTGCCAGTTTTAAAAGTTGTTAAATCCCCTCGGCTATCACTTTCACATAGGTCACAGTGAGCGAAGGACCGTGATTAATTCTCGAGATTTAAAAAGATGATCTCATGCCGCCTTTTCTCAAAACTGAGTGCATTTGAACAACTACAAATCAAAATACAGAATCAAAATACAACGATTTGATTGATGAGCAGAATATGATTCGAATATGAAGTGACAAAATTGCCTTTCCAAGTATTTATTTTCGTCTTAATTAGATAGTCGCTATTTTATTTATTTTATTTTTCGTTTTAATTAGGCTGTAGCCTATTTTTTCCACATTATTTGCGAGGTTATTGTGGTCAAACGTGCGCATTTTCTTGCACAAGCGCAAATTCGAATTTTGAAGATTATTTCCCACACATTTAATTGTGAACTTAAACTTTTCCTGGCTTGAAATGACCCGTGAGCCTATCCGTATAGGCTGTGTGAATACACATCTGTTGTTAGGCGCAGACAGGAACATCACAATGTCAATGCATTTCCTAATGGCTAATGAATGGAGATGTAATTGATCAATTGACGGGGGGTCGAAAGGATTAGGAGAGACCTGACCCCCAAAATGCAACTTTATGAGATGTTCCCACAACCCGTGTGCCACCAAATGTCTAGCTAAAAGCTATATATTAATTCCTTCAATTCTTGAATAGCCAGTTGCTCTTAATTTTGTGATAGCATGCATCAGATCAGATTAATAGATTATTTTTTTTCCACTGCAAATGTTCCTCTAATAATTAGTAGCTACACGTTTAAAAATAAAATGCAAAAAGATGTCTTGCGAACTTGTAAACATGTCTATCTAGTGTTTGGCACGCTTTTCTTCCTCAGTAATCCCTGCAGTGTCTTGAGATGGTGTATTGGCGAACACACATCTGAACATCCTCCTGCTGTCTCAGCGCTTCTCATGCCAATGCAGCGGCGCATCGTTCATTAACACCTCTATAATTGGATAACAATAGTCTTAATGGGTGACGCTAATGGAGGAAGCAGAATATTAGAAACGTGTCTTAAGGCTTTTGACGGGTCAAACAGCAGTGAGTCATTAATGATAGTCTAAAACACATGGAAGCCTTCAAATAGCATGCAGGCTTCAGCCAGGAAATGTTCACCCGAAAATCGGTTGCGTCTTGCAAGAACAATGTTAAAGGAGTAGATCACTTTCAGAACAAAAATTTACAGATAATGCACTGACCCCCTTGACATCAAAGATGTTCATGTCTTTCTTTCTTCAGTCGGAAGAAATTATGTTTTTTGAGAAAAACATTTCAGGATTTCTCTCCATATAATGGACTTCTATGATGCCCCCGAGTTTGAACTTCCAAAATGCAGCTTCAAATGGCTCTAAACAATAAAAGCTGAGGAAATCCAGCAAAACGATCAGTTATTTTCTAAAAAAATTACAATTTATATACTTTTTTAACCTCAAATGCTCATGTCTAGCTCTGTGTGTACTAGAGATTATAAAGTATGTAAATTGTAAATGTTTTAGAAAATAACCGATTGTTTTGCTAGATAAGACCCTTCTTCCTCGGCTGGGATCATTTAGAGCCCCTTTGAAGCTGCATTTTGGAAGATCAAACTTAGGGGCACCATAGAAGTCCATTATACGGAGAGAAATCCTGAAATGTTTTCCTCAAAAAAATAATTTCTTTACGACTGATTAAAAGAAAGACACAAACATCTTGGATGACAAGGGGGTGAGTACATTATCTGTAAATTTTTGTTCTGAAAGTGAACTACTCCTTTAAGATATTTTTTGTAATGTAGCATGGTATTGTAGGCTATTTATATGTCATACATTGAATGTGTACTCTCTTATGTTTTTTTTAAATATACTTTTGAAGATTTGAAGTACATTATAAGTGCACATTCAAAACTTATTCACAAGGAGTGCTCTTTTAGGTGAAGAAATGTATAAAAAGTACGTAATATTATTAATTATTACTGGTTTGGCCAATAATTTTGTCGAGGCTGCATATTTGATTCAATTCTGTTATAATTCTATAGAAACGTATAGGCCTATCTGTCCTTTTGAAGTTGTACAGACTGCACGACAAAGCTAGAAAAGTGTGTTTTAAATCTAAAACAGTTTTCCATGTTTTGGTTTAGTTCCATGAGGAGTACGACCAATACCCTATTGAACATGACATATACTTTTTGTTTATTCATTTCCACTGCTTACCAACTTGTGTTTGCTAAAGCATCAAAATACAATTCTCTTTCTGTTGTAGTATGTTGGTAGAATATTTCCATCTGCTGGACAAAGTTTAGCATTACATCAAAGAGAGACATTTACAACCCTCAAAAGTGAAATCCGTAGACTTCCTATAATTTAGATAGGCCTACTATTATTATTTTTATTTATAATTAATAGTTTGAATATTATCTTGTTTTTTAATTTCCGTTTTAATGTTTTTTTTTACTACAGTTTTTTTTTTGCTTTAGTTATTTTAACATCACATTCAGCTAAATGAAATTCTTTGGCAACTAGCTGACATAATTTCATATTTATTATATTAAAATATTCATTTTATAAATGTATATAAATGTATAAATCTTTTTAAGTTTTTAGTTTTAGTAAATAATAACCCTGCCGACTGACATTACCTGGACATTGCAGTGGGTCACAAATTTGATAACATATAACTGCTAACTAACTGTAAACCATCATATATGTCTAATAATAATATAAATAACTCTAAACTGTGACGTTTGAAATCATGTCCTTTCCCCACAAAAACACAGCAGATAAGCAGCGGCTAAGAAAGCAAACATGCTCTGTCCTTGAACAGTTTTAGAGTCTCTAGTTATAAAAACAACCCAGTGAGGTTTACACATAATCACACTTTCATAATGATCAAATCAAAGTCCACTGCGGTTCCACCTTCTGTAGTTGCCTGGGTCTACTATACTGTAAAATGTTTTGCCAGATAAGCTAAAAGTGTAATTCAAGTTTACTTTTAGTCAAAGAAATTCTTAGCAGTAAAACTGACTACATTGTGTTACATCAATGAAAATCATTAAACGGGTTACAGTAGATCAGGCAGACAAAGCTAATCCAGCGAGCAATGTGCTCACTTTTATAAGCACAAAATAAAAACAAAAACAAGGCAGAGATTTGGTCTAGAATATAAAAACCTCAAACTGAACAATATCAAGCTGTATATGATTCATCCCACTGCAAGAAGTCAAAAGTTTACATACACCTTGCAGAATCTGCAAAATGTTAATTATTTTACCGAAATAAGAGGGATCATACAAAATACATGTTATTTTTTATTTAGTACTGACCTGAAAAAGATATTTCACATTGAAAACATTTACATATAGTCCACAAGAAAAATAATAGATGATTTTTTTTAAATGACCCTGTTCAAAAGTTTACATACACTTGATTCTTAATACTGTGTTGCTACCTGAATGATCCACGGCTGTTTTTGTTTTTTTTAGTGATAGTTGTTTATTAGTAACTGCCTGCTGTTCTCCAGAATAATCCTTCAGGTCCCACAAATTCTTTGGGTTCCAAGCATTTTTGTGTATTTGATCCCTTTCCAACAATGACTGTATGATTTTCCATCGTTTCACACTGAGGACAACTGAGGGACTCATATGCAACTATTACAGAAGGTTCAAACACTCACTAATGCTCCAGAAGGAAACACAATGCATTAAGAGCCGGGGGTGAAAACTTTTGAACAGAATGAAAATGCGTACGTTTTTCTTATTTTGCATAAATATATATATATATTTTTTCATTTAGCACTGCCCTTACAAGGCTACAGAAGATACGCTTCCCAGAAGACAAAATAAGTTAAATTTACCCTTATCTGCAAATTCAAAAAGTTTTCACCCCTGGCTCTTAATGCATTGTTTTTCCTTCATCAGTGAGTGTTTGAACCTTCTGTAATAGTTGCATATGAGTCCCACAGTTGTCCTTAAAATCAAGATGGATCTCAAAATCATACCGTCATTGTTGGAAAGGGTTCAAAATACACAAAAATGCTGAAAAACTTGTGGGACCCAAAGATTTTTCTGAAGAACAGCAGACAGTTTAACTGTTCAGGACAAACAAGAGACTCATAAACAACTATCACTAAAAAAATACACAGCTGTGGATCATTCAGGTAACAACACAGTATTAAGAATCAAGTATAGGTAAACTTTTGAACAGGGTCATTTTTGTGTACGTCTTTTATGTGAAAAATCTTATTCAGAACTAAATAAAAAGTAACACATTTTGTATGATCCCTCTTTTTCTGGTAAAATAACATTTTGCAGAGTCTGCAAGGTGTATGTAAACTTTTGACTTCAACTGTATTTAGATGCCTAAAACAACTACACTTGTATACAATATACAAAACATATACAAAAATATTGAATATCATTGATATCAACAGTAGCATTTGTAAACATTTGTATCACTAAACTGAATGAAGAATTAAAATAAGCAGCAATAGTCCGGGAGTTTGTGAAAAGTCAATCTTTTAATTTAAATACAATTTAAGCTGTAACATAAATGCCGATTAAACAAAACAGTACTTGTGCATTTATATATTTAGTCATATATTTTCCAAAGTCATAAAACAAGACCGAAGACATTGAAACAATATGGAGAACCAAACCTAGTGTTCCCAAAATATCTGGAAGCGTCCAAATACGTTTGGGGCTGCTGTATAACAAGACTACATGTCTAATAGATCCTGGCTCTTTCAAATCTTTTACAATAAAACAATTGTCATAAAGTATGCTTTGAACATGTAAAAATGGAAAGAAAACAATCTGGACCATATATACTTGTAAAAAACAGAGCAGATCTGTTGTGATAATATTAAACTAGTCATCGCCTCCAAGGATTTAAAAGCCAATGGGTTACAATAGAAAATATAGTGATCTGCTTACTTGTAATAAAAATCTATTGTGTCTACCCATTAAGGTTTAAATATAAGTTCCCAATGTAAAACGCTCCCCATATCTGTCCTTGTTATCTGACGAAAGCCACAAAACCATTTTACCACAAAAATATATGTTATAGCATCATATGATACGACAATATTCAGCATGTCTATCTTTGGTTTTCTATTCATTCAAAGACTTAGTGGTACATAAAGCAACATAGTATCAAATCTAGAGATTGCACATCTATAACCATTGAAAGGGATAATTCTTGTACAATCTACACGGAGTAAAAAACATAAAGATATCTATTATACATGCTGTATCAAGAAGCGATTTGAAGGAAGGGCTTTTAGCACTTAGTAATATTCCTGGACTACTTAACAGTTTTATGCAGCATAGACGACAGCAAATACAAGAGTGGGCCTGTAGTCGGTGCAGTTCTGTGATTGTAAAGGAAGTCGCCGTTTCCAAACAAGTACAATCTGCATCTGTCTGGTGGTTTGTAGCACAATCTAGAAAATCGCCCCACTGGATCTTTGAAATGTGTTTTTTTTTCTTCTCATAGTCAATACAACAGGACCTGGTTTTAGTTTGCAGGACTACAGCTGATGAAGAATCGATGCGGATCAACAAATCTGAAATAAGTGCTGGAGGGTTTAATACATGGGCATCTCTAAAGAGAAAAATGGCTGCATTCTCCACTGCCTCAGCCAAAACAGAGACGATGGAGAGAAGGAAAAAGGGGGGGGGGAAGACGGCAAAGGGCAAGAAGGGGCCTGGGTAGATGGAGGAAGAGGACCTGCCCGCCAGCAGCCGTCTCTTCAGTGCTGTGGGCCACACGATCACGGCGGCCATCTTTAGGGCTCAGGATCGCAGCTCCCTCAGAGTGAGGTTTGAGTTCTGTTGGGGAGACATTAAAAAAAAAGTTACATAAAGATTTAGCAAAATCTGTAATACAAACATATATTATCATTCAAAAGTTTATGGTTTTTGAAAAAAAGCCTCTTATGCTCACCAAAAATAAAGTAAAATCAGCAATATTGTGAAATATTACCATTTAAAATATTCAGTTTCAATGTGAATATGTGTTATATTGTAATTTATTCCTGTGATCAAAGCTGAATTTTCAACATCATTACTTCAGTCTATAGTGTCACGTCACCCTTCAGAATAATCTTTGCTACTCAAGAAACAAGAGCTCAAGAATTATCAGCTTTGAAAACAACTTCTTCATATTTTTGTGGAAACTGGTTTCCAGGTTTCTTTTATGAAAAGAAAATTCTCAATAACTATTTATTTGAGATGAATAAAATGCCTATTGTCTACTTCAAGCACTTTTTCTGAATAAAAGCATATTGTCAAACCTGCTGCTGGCCGTTAGGGGTCTCGTTCCTTCTTCACCTTCACATCACCCGCCAGGATCGTAGAGATCTCGCCTTGCATGAAGGCCCACGGCACGTTGGAGCCCACGAGGGGGCACTTCTCTCCACTGGGGCAGTACACCTCATTTCCTGAGCCCTGTCTGCAGATGAAGTCCCGAGTGCAAGGGAAGCAGAACTTGTGCCCGGGCACGGACGGACACTGGACGAAGTGTGTGTCCTCCAGGCGCTCGTGGCAGATGGTGCAGCACAGAGGGGCACCGCCGGCACCTCCGGCTCCTCCTGAGCCTTCACCTCCCATAACGGCACCCTGGTCAATGAGGGATGCAGTGACCGTTGTGGTCGGTCCTCCTGCGCTACTGCCCACCGACGGTTCTCCGTTGCGCGACGCCAGTCGCCGCTGACTGCCTGCGGGTGAAGGGCTTGCGCTGTTCTGCCGCCCTGCGTTGGCTGAGTGGCCTCCGCTGGCGCCTGGAGCATCTTTAGGGGACTGGGTGGCTGTGCCGACATTGTCGGCTACACTCATGAGCGCCGAGATGGGCGACGGGTCGCTCCCATGTGCCCCCATGCCCTCTGGAGGCTGTCCCACGCTGGCTAGCGAAGTTGCGGGCATATGGCCGGGCAAGCCCGGATACACTCCAAGCGGCCAGTGCTGGCGCATCTCCTCAGAGGTCATCCTCTCTGCACCGTCTGGCTCGGGCGAGGCTTTGCGCCTGCGTACTCTGGGTTGCGTGGGACGGCCGATGTGGCAGAGCGCACTGGGTAACATGGAGCAGCTGGGGTCCAGGTAAGGCTGCGGAAGAGATTCTGGTGCCGGCGCATCTTTGAAAGCCCGCACTCCATCGCTGAGAAGCTCAGACAGGAGGCGCCAGTCGCCGGTACCGTGCCTTTTCTCATACTCCACGTATTTAAACCCCGAGTTAATGACCTTGCCAGTGTCTTTCTGAGAGTCGTGGAACATCTGCTTGACCAGCGCCAATACGCTGGAGAACACGTTACCGGACCCGCACGGGTACTCGATGAAGACCTTCAGCTCCAACTCAACCATCAGCTTGGCGTCAAAAGCAAACACCCTTCCCACCAGGCCGTGGTCTTTCTTAAAGCGGACATTGAATGGGGTGCAACCAGAAAGGCCGTGCAAGGCCTCACGCATGTGTTTGGGGCGTCCAGCCCAGTCTTCCGCACGGTTCCGAACGCTTTCGGACAGCTCAGCGAGTGCTTCAGCGTTCCTTTGCTTCTCCTTGAACTCCTTTTCAAATTCTGGGCTCATGAAAGACGCCACACCCACGTTCATCCCCATGCCTATGGCCTGTCTTTTACTGAGCTCATTTAACATGGGAGCGGAAATGGTCAAGGGGGCACCCCCGGCTCGGGCATTCAGACCAGGCATGGCGGTCAGCAGGCCGTGAGGGGCTCCGACAAGCCCTTGCGCCATTAAATTGGGTGGCACAGCCCCCACTAAAGTCCTCCTGGCAGTTGGACTCTGTCTACTAACCTCGGGCGGACCTCCATCTTCCAGTCTAGGCAGTCCATTGGGCAGCCTGGCAGACACATATTCTCCCCTTCCCCGTTCATATCGCTCGGAGGGCGGTCTGCCGGCCTCCATAGGACCCTCCTTGCCAGCGGGACCGTGTTTACCGCTGGGCTGCGGACCCGGAGATCTGCCGTCCTGCATCACATGTGTTCGCTTGAGCTGCCGCGCCGTGTCGATGAGCAACTCTATTCTGTCCGCGCCCTCGTAGTTCACACAGCCTCTGCACACGGCCTCGCTGAAGTCCCAAATCATGGCCCACGGCATCTTTGGCAGGTCGCAAAGGTAGCACCATTGCCGCCTGGAAGATGCCTGCGAGGAAGAGGACATATTTGATAGGCCCTCGCGATCTTGCGTTCTCAAATCCACCCTGAATCTTTTTCACAGCCAGCCTCCGAGCGTTTGCGATCGACTATTTCCTCGTTACGGACGAATATATACAACTCCGTTGGGTTTTGTGTCATTCAGAAACGAGGTGTTTGATGTTTCTGCCAAGTCGTCTGGGCCGCAGAGTTTCTCCTGGAAGACGTTCCGAAAGTTACGCAACTCAGCCCCGTGGAATTGTGGGAAGTGGAGTTTTGTACAGCTGAACGCGCTTTTCCCCATAGAGCTTTTTCCTAAAGAAAGTCTTTTATTTCTGAAATAAGGTTGTCGAATATTTATGGAAGAGAGGCATCGGACATCACATTGTTTTTTGTTGCCAGGATACACTATATGTTTTGTAAACAGCTTATTTAATTATAATTATTGTGGAAATAATTGGTATGTATTTTTTGATCGCTTTTTCCTCTCATTTATTTTGAATATATGTTGTATAATTTTATTAGATTTATCTCAAACTATAGTGACATATATTACCTCGGTTATTTATTTATTATTATTCTTTGCGATCATTGCAGTGATCATTGTTTAGGCAAATAAAACTTAACCAGTCTAGCAATATTAAATATTAAATGTGAACGATAGTAACGTGTTCTTGCAAAAGGTTATTAGACTGCAATTCCCATTTTACAAACAGTTGACGTCACGTCCGCTATTCCCAACTGCGCGTTTCAAAAACTTCCGGTGTTATATTACAGAAATGACGTTCTGTTTGGTGTAACTGTAGTAATCGCTGTTAATGTGTTTATTTTATTAACAGTTTATAAGATACTAATGATATTTAGACTCGTGTTGACTTGTTTATAATACTTAACGTTACCATCTTCGAAACGTCCAGTTTACACAAGAAGCGTCTTGTTGTTTTTATCATTTTATTTGAATGTTAGCTTTTGGATACAATTTGCTAAATACAAATAGTAATTACTTATTTTAAATCGTATACATGAAGTGATATCACAGAACAGTCTATGCAAATATACTGGGCAAATAAATAATTATTTATATACAATGCATAACCGCTTGTGATTTTTCTTACTCATAATGCTGATTGTTCTTTCACATTTTGTGGGCGAAGATCGTGTCCGTCTGCTCCATATTTATCCTCCAAAATGGCAAAGGGTCGGTCTGTATTTGTTTCTTCTGTAGATTTGCGGTAATGCTTACAAACTGTGTACAAGCCTTGTATGAGGAAGAGCAATGATATGGTGCTGTAGTAACCTCCATATACAAGAAACTAATAGAAGGGGGGAAATATAATGTAACACATTTAAACACGTTAATTCAAACAGTTCACATCTGAATGCCTTTTATGCATGTTATGCATAGATTTCTGTTAATCTCTTAATCTTTTAACTGTATCATACTGTAGCATATTTGATACATCTAAATTATCATAATGTTCAAAACTTGTGAAAAACGTATTGTACACAATCTACTACTTGTCTTTTGCCATCTGATTGACAGTTTCTACTTTTAGTATACTTGTAAAAAAGGTTCACCCTCAAGTGGTGGTTCACACATTTTTTTTATACATACGTTTGAGGTCAAAAGTTTACATATAAAGTTTGCAAATACATTATTTGACCAAAAAAAGAGGGATCATACAAAATGCATGTTCTTTTTTATTTAGTACTGACCTGAATAAAGATATTTCACATAAAAGACATTTACATATAGTCCGCAAGTGGCAATAATAGTTGAATTTATAAAAATTATCCTGTTCAAAAGTTTACACACACTTGATTCTTAATACTGTGTTGTTACCTGAATGATCCACAGCTGTGTGTGTTTTTTTGTTTAGTGATAGTTATTTATGAGTCCCTGGTCTGTCCTGAACAGTTCAACTGTCCGCTGTTCTTCAGAAAAATCCTTCAGGTCCCACAAATTCTTTGGTTTTGTATTTGAACCCTTTCTTACAATGACTGTATGATTTTGAGATCCATCTTTTCACACTGAGGACAACTGAGGGACTCATAAGCAACTATTACAGAAGGTTCAAACGCTCACTGATGCTTTAGAAGGAAACATGATGAATTAAGAGCCAGGGCTGAAAACTTTTTGAAGATCAGGGTAAATTTAACTTATTGACTTAGAAAAAAAAACAAAGAATTTGTGGGACCTGAAGGATTTTTCTGAAGAACAGCAGGCAGTTTAACTGTTCAGGACAGATAAGAGACTTATGAACAGCTATCATAAAAAAAACACTGGATCATTCAGGTAACAACACAGTATTAAGAAACAAGCATTTGTAAACTTTTGAACAGGGTCATTTTTATAAATTCAACTATTATTTTCTCTTGTGGACTATATGTAAACATCTTTTATGTCAAATATCTTATTCAGGTCAGTACTAAACAAAAAATAACATGCATTTTGTATAATCCCTCTTGTTTTGGCAAAATAATTAACATTTTGCAGATTCTGCAAGGTGTATGTAAACTTTTAACCTCTGTATTATTGGGATTTGATATTAAATGTTATTGATATTTATGCATTTTATATAATTAGCCTGTTATGTAGAGATATAAAGATGTCAATGATTTGCATGTTATTTGAATTTTATCTTACATTTTCGCCATTTTTTCTTTAATATTTTGTTAAAAGATTCAATAAATGGTTCCACTAACAATAGCTGTTTCTGACTATTATTTGATAAGTCAGGCTTATATTTCATTAAGTTTAGTTTAGTGAAAACTTACCTGGGTCACAATGTCCAGTCCCAGGACTGAACTGTCCACCACAATAGCAGTAAGTATAGTTTGAAGTGTAAGAGCAGCAAAAGTGTTAATGCCAAATGTTAGAGCATAACATTCCATAGAGAGGTTAACAGCTATCTGAAACCTTCAACCATAAAGAGGAGAAAAAGTTTAAGAAAAAAGTTAGAGTCAAGGAAAAAATACCTATTGGCCATTCTACAGAATTGGACTTTTTCCAGTCCATTTCCACAAATTTTGTATATATGCAAACTGTATAATATCCAAGGTACACATTTTTAGTAACTGTGCAGTTAATTCTCATATTGTATTTTCAGAAAGTTTTGGAATATTTGTCCTCTTCTCAAATTTGTCACTATCGAAACAGCAATATATAATTAAAATAGGAAGGGTTATATTGACCTATTATTTTTCTTACATTGTAAATATAGATTTTTTTTTATTTTGTTACAAAATTTAGAGGTAAATCAATAATTATTACAATGTTAACAAAAATTCAAGTGTGATTTATGAGATTTGTTGTATTCTGAATCCAATTTTTCTTTGTAAAAGGCAAACAGTTGATCATACTGATTTCAGATTTAAGAATTTATTAGTTTAAATACACAATGAACCAAACACTATCATAACATCTTAGCTGATAATTCAGTATACTTTATTTTTGACAAAAATACCATGTTTCGGCCATGACTGCACATTTTAGATAGTGACAGATTTTTTTTTTTTTTTTTTGAAAGATTTATTTAAACAGGAAGCGAAGTGGGAGAGAGATAGGGGGCGGGATCGGGAAAGGTCCTCGAGTCGGGATTCAAACACGGGATGCACAGAGAA
This sequence comes from Garra rufa, assembly GCF_049309525.1. Classification (NCBI taxonomy): domain Eukaryota; kingdom Metazoa; phylum Chordata; class Actinopteri; order Cypriniformes; family Cyprinidae; genus Garra; species Garra rufa. The sequence goes on from NC_133371.1 coordinate 8,933,002, forward strand.
ATTCGGGGGTTAGGGTTTGAGAAAGCCATCTTCCAACTAAATGATCATTTTATATATATTAAGCTTACTGATAATTTAAATATTATTGTGGGTTTCAATAGATAATAAAATGGTCTTACTATAAGATTTGAATACTTAAATGGTTTTTAAATGTGTTTTTTGATTGTGGGACAGCAGTGTGCACCAGTTCTGTAGAATGGCCCATATATCTTCTTTTTCATGACATTTCATGACACTATATTGCCAAAAGTATTGGGACACCACTTTCTAATTAACATGTTCGACTACTTTAGAAATTTCCATGAGTACAAATCTTAATGTTTAAGCATATAATGATATTCTAGGGGATTGTGTGCTTCTAATTTACAGCAGCAGTTTTGACAGGACCCTCTTCAATTCTGACATGACAATGCCTCTGTGTATAAGGCAAGGTTCAAAAAGAAATCACTGATTCAGTCAGTGTGGAAGAACTTGACTGGTCTGCAGAAAGCAAAGTCCTGATCCCAGCTGAACACCTCTGGTGTGACTTTAAATGCAGACCTTGAGCCAAAAACTCATCACCAAACACCAATGACTTGATACAATCTATGGACAAAAGTATTGGGACACCCCTTCTTTACAACAGAAAAAGGCACTTTCAAAACTGTGGCAACAAAGATGGAAACAATTCATGTATTTATAAATTGTATTTCCATCTTTGTTGCAACCGTTTTGGAAGTGTCAGAAATTACTGTACCCACTGTACAAGTCATTATGTTTGGCGATGAGTTTTTGTCTCAAAGTCTGCATTTAAAGTCACTCCAAAGATGTTCAGCTGGGATCAGGACTTTGCTTTCTGCAGACCAGTCAAGTTCTTCCACACTGACGGAATCAATTATTTCTTTTTGAACCTTGCTTTATACACAGAGGCATTGTCATGTTAGAATAGAAAAGGGTCTCTTATCAAAGCTGTTTCTATCAAATTAGAAGAACACAATACAGTAGTTGTACAGTAGTCAAACCTGTTTATTAGAAGGGGGTTGTCCCAATACTTTTGGCAATATAGTGTATATCATACGCTTCATATGTCCATTGTGTAATGACTAACTTACATTGTGATTGTGATGAGGAACATGTATGATGCTTTGAAGATAGCATAGCCTGCGTAACACAGCCAGATATTGTTGGTGAGGCCCATGAGAAAGACACACCCTGCACCAATGGCAGAGAAAACACCCAGCGAGAACTCGCCCCACACGCCCCACTGTACTCTGATATAACCCACAGAGAAAGCTGCCGCTGCACCTGAAAGCAACAATCACAACATGAATCACAATAAGGGAGATGTCAAATCTGTGAACAAAGAAGAGGCACTACACAAGGCGACAATTAAATCTGGGAAATGCATTTAGACAGCATTTCTATTCTGTATGGCACTCAGAACTCATTTATGTTGCCTTTGTTTGAATGTTCTTGTCAAAGCATCAAAACTGAGAGACATTCTCTTCTGCTGAAATAAAATGACTAACCAAACCCCTACTGTTGTAATTGCTTAAATTTTCTTCCCCCACACATACTGAGCTGCTGAATTCCTATGCAAACCGTAAAACAATTAAGCGTTAGAAGTCTTTTGCGTAACATACATGAAGATTCAACAGATGATTTGCGTATAAAGCTGGACAGGTTCGGCTATATATTCCGATATCTTTCGCTATAAAGATAAAAAATTTATTACACTTTTGATAGTGTTTATAGTTAATAAAGTCGCTGATTCTTATTGGCATGTGGTTCAATGAAGGACCTTTAACATCAAAACCCTTCCCTCTGCAAAAAGGTTCTTTACACTATTAAAGGCATAGTTCATCCATTTTTGGCATCATCTATTTACCCTAATGATGCTCTTTCTTAGTTTTGAACACATAGTATTTTTTTTCTCATACTATGAAAGTCAATGGCTACCAGCAACTGTTTGGTTCTCAGCATTCTTAAAAATATCTTCTTTTGTGTTCAACAAAAGAAACTCATGTTCCACATAGAACACTGGTTCCAAATTCCAGGCCTGGGATACCAATGCTCTGCACATTTTGTATGTCTCCCTTATTTAACACACCTGATTCAGATCATCAGCTCATTAGAACAGACATCCATGAACTCAAATAGGAGAGACGTACAAAATATGCAGAGCATTGGTACCCCAGGTCTGGAATTGGGAACCACTGCCACAGAAGAACCATTTATGCTTCCACAAAGAACAGTTTTTTGAAAATGGAACAATGGAAAGGTTCCATGGATGTTATAGACGGTTTTCACAATGCGTCATCAATCGGTCATATTGGTGGCACTTAATGTAAAAAAAGCAACTTAACCGAATAAAACATGCATATTTTGCTGTTTGTGGCTGCTTAAAATGATCAATTAATGTCTGTACTAATTGGTCAGACCAGGAAAAACATTTGGAGTACTACAGACTGCCAAAAGTTATAACAAATCAAGAAGAAGAGCAGTGCAGAAAATGTCTGAGGAACTGGTTGGCCAAACTGAACTGGAATTCAACATTCATGTTTGTTCTTATCATTTCCAGTCAGGTGGGTGAAATATTAGGCTAATAGCTTAATTATTACTGCTTGTACGTATCTTTACCACCTATTAACTTTAGTTTGTCAAAATATTGCACCCTTTCCTGCTTACTGCCATGATTTAGCAGCTTCCACACATTTTTTTTCATGGTTTAGACAGCATTTAATTATCAGAACAACCTATTCAGTAGTAGACTAATTGTGCAATTCATGCTGTTGTTTACATCTGAGTATCTCCAATATGGCTGCGCATCCAGGTAAAGGCCTTTCTACACTGAGCGCAAAAAAGTGAAACAAATATTGCACGCGATGACAAGCTGGAATAAAACAAGAACAAAAACCAGCAGGGAATAAAGGATGCTTATGATAATAAGCAGTGTGGCATTATTAAACATACAAAGAGTGCATGTCTGCCTATTATAGAATCAAAATTAACTGCAGATCACAATTAGAAGTTATTACAAGCACTCAATGGACGATGTTATACAACATACATATCTGAGAAAAAATGCATTGTTGGTCGATGCCACCTCGCTTTGTGTTTTCACATCGCGCTCAGTGTGGAAAGTCCTTAACTGACTATGGGTTCTTTATGGAAGCAGATGCCAAGAAAAAATATATATTTTAAAAATGTTTTACTGAAAGGTACTTTTTGGAAACTCTTCTGTTGCAATGCTGTGAAAACACCCTTTTGGAAATATTCCACAGAACTAAATACCTCACCTACAAGTGCGCAGACCGCCTCCACTCCCCCATTATACACAGAAGATGTACTTGAGGGCTCAATGTGGTCCCACATCAGCTGAACGTAGTTAAAGACCTGTCCATATCCAGCTGTAGCCAAAGCCCACCAGAGGGACCACTGCACCAGCCTTCTGGAGGAGTAGGACTCTTTGAGACTCCCCCACATTTTTCCCCCAGACGTTTTAATGTTTCCCCAATCGCAGCATGTTCCTGTAGCCTGCTTTCCTAGATCCATTTCTGCCCCAAATGCATCTGTAACCTCTTTTAGCGTGTCTGTAGACACCTCCACCTTTTTCTTGAAAAACATGCCGTGTTGAGGCATTGGCAGGCCCAAAGAAATACAGAAAGCCACTGACACTATACCCAGAGTAATAGTGTTTACATGAAAGTAGCTTGTGTCAGCCAGTGAAATTAGTAGTTGTCCTAATGTGGCTCCAAAGGTATATCCAGCCAGCATGGCACTGCGAACGTACCCCGTGGCTCGTTGGTAGCGTTCAGGAGGAATGACGCTGTAGATGTATGAAAAATAGGCCACATCGGTGGAGGTGACCATTGCAAAGTTGAACTGTAGGTAGGTCATAGCGGTCAAGCTGGAAGCAAAGCATAGAAGTAAATAATTTGTGACAAGAAATAGACCTTGGGTTACTATTAGAGGTTTGTATTTAAGCAAGTCCGTCAGTAGGAAGACTGGACAGAGCACAGCCAGATATGAGTACGTCCAGATGGGGAACATGTAGTTAGTTACCTGGATGAGAGGAAAGAAGACTGTTTTTGGTCATTTGAATAAGAAACGGCAGGAAGTGTTTAGGTAAATGATTTGAAATCATGGTATATTGCGTAAGAGATAAGACTCACGAGGCATTGGTAGCATGAGTGAAGCATAACTATGGTAGTAATTAATAGAGTTAATGCAGTTAATCAATATTTTGACTAGTTTTAGTTTAGTTATACGATTCTGAAGTTCTAAAACAGATATTATGATTCTTTTTCACCCCAGAGAAAGGTTCAGGTAAGGAAATATGTTTTCAAGAGCACCTATTATAATACATCTAGCTTACAAAATCAACACTACACATGTAGCCTTTATCATTCCCGTTGTAATGCTCAGTGCATTATAGTGTAAATTGTACTGTGTGTACTGTCTGAGCTCCTAAACAATCTCTAAGCCAACATGAAAATATGAAAAAAAAGCAATACTTACCACTTCCTCTGATATGTTTTTGGGTCCCACCAAGTAAGGAGTAAGAAAAGGCTCTGCCGGTCTGCAGTTCGCAAAGAATCCATAAAGAGAGAGCAAAGCAGTGGGGAAGACCCAGTCTGACCTCTTCATTTTCTTCCAGAAACTCATTCTGATCTGCCTGTCCTGTCTGTATTTTCACTACCACAAGATTATGCCTCTTCTTTTAGGTCCAGGAGTTGGTAGTTTGGTGTATTGGTGTTGTTGTTTTTTTTTAGCTGTTTGCATAAAGAAAGCCAAGTCCAGTCCCTGATTTCCACAAAAGGAGCAGTGCAAGGTTGGTGAATGAAGATATTTATGATGGAGACTTTGATCTGTGTGCAAGTATAGGCCCCAATTGTTGGTGCGTGCGTATATGCGTGTGTGTTGACAAAAAAAACAAAAAACAAAAAAAAAAACACTGTAATTAGTTAGGTTAGACTAGGGAAAATGCCCCCCTTAGGAACTGTATTTTTTTCTGTGAAACAAAAGTTAAATATATTTAGAAAAGTTATCATAGTTTTATTGACAATGACATAAATTCTAAACAAAGTATGAAAAATGTCCAGTTTTCATGTTATTAGATTTTTTAACAAAAATTTAATTTGTACAAGGGCCGTTTTACCCCACCTATGGGGTAAATAGTCTGACCAAGCTATTTGCTTTAAACATTTACAGCAAAATCAGAGTACAGTCAGTTTTAGCTTAAAATTAAAAAGAATATAATCAATAATTATAAATTACAAAATTATAATAGCCTACCCTGCTAGAAATTTGACGTTCACAGAATGTTCTCAGAACGTCCCCATTGGTGTAAAGGACGTTGCCCATTAACGTTCCCAGAATGTTCTGAGAAGGTTATGATATGGAGTTCTTTAAAGAGTTGGGGGACGTTATTTGGGGGACCTTTACAGAACATTCAGGACGTTCTCAGAACGTTTAGGGGACCATACTTTTTTAGGAAATTTGACATTCCCAGAATGTTCTCAGAATGTCCCTGTTTGTGTAAAGGAGGTTGCTCATTAGCGTTTTCAAAATGTTCTGAGAAGGTTACGATATGGAGTTCTTTAAAGGGTTGGGGGACGTTATTTGGGGGACCTTTACAGAACATTCAGGACGTTCTCAGAACGTTTAGGGGACCATACTTTTTTAGGAAATTTGACATTCCCAGAATGTTCTCAGAATGTCCCTGTTTGTGTAAAGGACGTTGCTCATTAGCGTTCCCAAAATGTTCTGAGAAGGTTACGATATGGAGTTCTTTAAAGGGTTGGGGGACGTTATTTGGGGGACCTTTACAGAACATTCAGGACATTCTCAGAACGTTTAGGGGACCATACTTTTTTAGGAAATTTGACATTCCCAGAATGTTCTCAGAACGTCCCTGTTGGTGTAAAGGATGTTGCCCATTAGCGTTCCCAAAATGTTCTGAGAAGGTTACGATATGGAGTTCTTTAAAGGATTGGGGGACGTTATTTGGGGGACCTTCACAGAACATTCAGGACATTCTCAGAACATTTAGGGGACCATACTTTTTTAGGAAATTTGACATTCCCAGAATGTTCTCAGAACGTCCCTGTTGGTGTAAAGGACGTTGCCCATTAGCGTTCCCAAAATGTTCTGAGAAGGTTACGATATGGAGTTCTTTAAAGGATTGGGGGACGTTATTTGGGGGACCTTTACAGAACATTCAGGACATTCTCAGAACGTTTAGGGGACCATACTTTTTTTTAGGAAATTTGACGTTCCCAGAACGTCCCAGCTGATGTTAAGGATGTTGCCCAGTAACGTTCCCAGAACGTTCTCAAGATGTAGAGTTCTTTAAAGTGTTTGAAAACATTTGAAATATTTTGTTAGATGATGCTGGCTAGCTAACTAGCTACCTGATGCTAACTTAAAGCCAATCTACAGGCCCTGTACTGTATAATACAGTAATATTCTGCAGTTTGTCATTAATATCATGCAGTATTTTCAGTGTTGAAAAATTTAAAATTATAAGAAAAAGTGCAACTTTTTCTAAATAAAAAGTAACTATTTTACGAGGTGATGATTTCGTATGAACCGTTAGTAGAACATAAGCAGATTTTACAAAAACGTATTAACCACAAATCCGCCAAGTAGGTATGAATTTGCGCATGCGCAGTATCCAGCACATGTGTCTCTCGTCGCCTTAGTAACGGTTTGTTGACAGTGTTCATTGGCGTCATGAGACTGAAACGGCTACACATACGATACTACCCACCAGGTAATATACGTGTTTAAAGTTTTATATTGCACATTAATCACCTCGTACAGTTTTGCTGATTTTCAGGTTCAATTTGAAAATGATAAACCGTTTGATTGAAGGCTTGTTTGCAAAATAAAGCTTGTTTTGTTGTTGTGCAGGAATATTCCTGGACTATGAGAAAGGGGGGCAGCTTCGGACGAAATCCATCGATCTGCTAAACTTGACTCCAGAGTAAGTATGACTATCAAACTACTTCACGTAACTAACGTTACACATGCACATTTCCTCGTGTTGTGGTGTTAACAGTTTAAAATAAGGTTCTACTTGTTTTCAGTAGGTACATACATTAGTAAGATTAGCTAACAATGGAAATACTTCTAAAGCATTTATTAGTTGGTGTTAGTTTCAGCATTTAATACATAATTAAAATCAAAAGTTGTGTCTTTTAGTATTGCTGGTATTAATGGATCTGAATTAACATGAACTTACAATGAACAGTTGAATTTTTATTATCTAACATTATAAAGCTAAATAAATACCGTAACAAATGTATTGCTTATGGCTAGTTAACGCATTAACTAATGTTATCTAATGGGATCTTATTTAAAAAGTGTTACCATATGACTGACTACATATTTATCTGATAAACAAGTCTACATCTTTATACATAAGTCTTAATTTTCCTCGTCTAGGACTGATGTGAATGAGTTACTGTCAGACATTAGAGCAGCTGAACCTCTCATCACCTCATCCTGCGTTGAGCAGGTGAAAGTCCTGATCTGCAAACTACAGGAGAAAGTCGGCCAGAAGGATGACCGCAAGTTCTACCTTTTCAGGGTAATAATAAATGCAGACCAATCATGCACAAGCATATTTGGGTCTTGCATATTTGATCTGTTTTGCTCATTTAAAGGAATAGTTCACCCAGAAATGTAAATTTACTGTAAATATACTCACCCTCAGGCAGAGCTGAGTAGACTGCTTGCAATTTGTAATCCGTTACTGATTCCAAATGACATGACAAAAATTATAGAAGCTTAAGAAACGTAATCCATTACATTACACATTTAAGGTAATATTTAGACTACTTATAGATTGCGTTTGATCTAACTTGTTTATCACATTGATTTATATAGGATAATCTTGTACCATACTAACAAAATATATTATATTTGTTGGTTTTAACATAAAGTGCATTAAACATTTTAATTACATTAGGTTTCCCAAACTGTTGTTTGTGAAGGAACTGCAGGGGGTTTATTTGTTTAATGAAAAGCTAATAATTTAAATATCAATTAAAAATAAATAACTAAAATAATTATTAAATCAGTCAAAAAAAAAAAAAAAAAGAAATATTTTATTTGTTTACCTGCATGTCATGTGACCGTAACCAACATCAGAGAACCAATGAACATGCAAATGTAATACTTAATTATTAAAATAGTTATTTTAAAATCTCAGGGGCACTTCAAGTAAATATATCAGGTGATAAGATGACAAAAAGTGAATTTGTTCATTTTAATGTGCTTGAAAGACAAAAGCCTTGGAAAAAAACATAGAAATACATGGTTAAATAACCCACAGAGTGATATTTCAAATTAAAATCAATGTGTTCATTAGCAGTTGGTGCAATATTGAAACTGAATTTACAATTGAAACTGAAACTTGATTTTTGTAAATCCATCAGTCAAATACAGTGTAGCCACCTGACTAATGACTGATCTCTGTGTCAAATGACCACAAAACTGAAAGACTTTCTAAATGTATATAAGCAGTAGTCTATTTTAGAAAGGAACATTTAAAAGATAAAAAAGAGGAATTAGGGAGAATCAATAAATTATGTATCAATAAATAATTTATTGATATTGTGTAAATAATATGTAATCATAGTCTGATTAAGAGTATTTTAAGATGTAACATACTCTAATTACAAGTACTTAATTTCTGGAATCTGATTACATAATCCAGATTAATCAGGCCGTCCAAGATGTAGGTTTTTTTTCTTTATTGAAACAGATTTGGATAAATCACCAGTGGATCCCCTTGTAGTGAATGGGTGCCGTCAGAATGAGAGTCAAAACAAATGATAAAAACATCACAATAATACACAAGTGATCCACACCACTCCAGTCCATCTTGTGAAGCCAAAAAATTGCATGTTTGTAAGGAACAAGTCCATCATTAAGATGTTTTAACTTCAAACAAGTCCTCCATTCATAATAGGCCTTAAAGGATTAGTTCACTTCCAGAACAAAAATTTACAGACAATGTACTCACCCCCTTGTCATCCACGATGTTCATGGTTTTTTTCTTCAGTCGTAAAGAAATTAAGTTTTTTGAGAAAAGCATTTCAGGATTTCTGAATGTATGGTGCCCCCAAGTTTGAACTTCCAAAATGCAGTTTAAAGGAACACTCCACTTTTATTGGAAATAGGCTCATTCTCCAACTCCCCCCGAGTTAATAAGTTGAGTTTTACCGTTTTGAAATCCATTCAGCCGTTCTCCTGTTCTGGCGATATCACTTTTAGCATAGCTTAGCATAGATCATTGAATCCTATTAGACCAATAGCATCACGTTCAAAAATGACCAACGAGTTTCAATTTTCTAGGCTGATAAGATTAGGAACTACACTTCCATTCCGGCGTAATAGTCAATGAAGTTTGCTGCTGTAATATGGCCAAAGCAGGAGCAGTAATACCACGCAGCACGTGCAAATGCTAAACTAGCTGGGAACTCATTTCTGATAATACTCCGCCTGCTTCGGCCATGTTAAGGCAGCAAACTTCCTTGACTATTACGCCGGAATGGGAGTGTAGTTCCTAATCTTATCAGCCTAGAAACTCACAGCTTTGCATTTCCACCGGTCTTAGTACACGATATAACTACAGAAGAGTCAAGTTTTAAATACAACAAATATGGAAACTCGTTAGTCATTTTTGAACATGATGCTATTGGTCTAATAGGATTCAATGATCTATGCTAAGCTATGCTAAAAGTGATATCGCCAGAACAGGAGAACGGCTGAATGGATTTCAAAACGGTAAAAATCAACTTATTAACTCGGGGGGAGTTGGAGAATGAGCCTATTTCCAAAAAAAGTGGAGTGTTCCTTTAAATGCAGCTTCAAAGGGCTCTAAATGATCCCAGTCGAGGAAGAAGGGTCTTATCTAGCGAAACAATTGGTTGTTTTAAACAAATTGACAATTTATATACTTTTTAAACTCAAATGCTCATCTTGTCTCATCTCTGCCATGTGCATGTATAGTCTGTGTAATCCGGGTCAATACAGTTAGGGTATGTCGAAAAACTCCCATCTCATTTTCGTCTTCAACTTCAAAATCATCCTACAATGCTAAATGTAAAGGACGTTTGAACTTCTTTATATGTTCACTTTGTAAACACTGGGTCGGTACTTCTGCAGCGATGTAGGATGATTTTGAAGTTGGGGAAGAAAACAAGATAGGAGTTTTTCGACATACCCTAACTGTATTGACCCGGGTCACAGAATACGTCCCTTCTTCCTCGGCTGGGATTGTTTAGAGCCCTTTGAAACTTTAAACTTGGGGGCACCATAGATATCCATTATATGGAGAGAAATCCTGAAATGTTTTCCTCAATAAATATAATTTCTTTACGACTGAAGAAAGAAAGATCTTGAATGCCAAGGGGGTAAGTACATTATCTGTACATTTTTATTCTGGAAGTGAACTAATCCTTTAAAAAACTTGTTCAGGTGTGTTTTTTGGGGGGTAGGAGCTGAAATCTGCAGGATGGTAACTCTTTGAGCAGGGTTGGAGACCCCTGAATTATAGTATTTTGGCTAGAAATGACGGTTTAAAGTTAAAATGCCTACATGATGGATTTGTTTCTTACAAATGCAGCTTTCACATCACAAGATGTTAACTGATAGACTGGAGTGGTGTGGATTACTTGTGAATTATTGTGATGTTTTTATCAGCTGTTTGGACTCTCATTCTGATGGCACCCATTCACTACACGGGATCCACAGGTGAGCAAGTGATGTAATTCTAAATTTTATAAAGAAACAAACTCATTTACATCTTGGAGGTGAGAATTTCATAAAATTTTCATTTTGAAGCGAACTATTCTTTTTAAACAGCTTGTTGCTACTTCATTTATATTTATTAAACATGTACCCTTTTACAACTGAGAGACATGACATTTGTAGTTTTATTAATTTATCCGTCACACAGCACAATTTAGATATTGAAAATTAATCATTGAACATTAGATCATTATTTTATCCAGACTTTTATTCTATTCTTCTGCTTTTCTTCATTACCACCATAATTATATATACTAAATAGCCTAATTAAATGCATTTAAAAGATATTCTAAGGACATTTACTGTGATCAACACATCTTATATCGCTATTACTCACTAGGTGGCAGCAGAGGGAAATCTGCTGCTTTTGTACATCAAAGGCATAGTAATTATGTATGGAAATTACACAGTCAAGCTTATAGATCTGAAATGAATTAATGTGGTTAAGTGCATCCCCCCTCCCAAGTATTTGTCTTCTCTGTCTTCTTCTACAGGCACTTCAGGCTCACATCTTGCCCCTGACGAATGTAGCCTTCAATAAATCAGGATCGAGGTGAGTTTATCAGCTGTGCTCACATGCCTGCTCCCCCTCCCTCCTTCTAATTCTGCCTCTCTCCTTTACTTTCCGTCTGTTTGCAGTTTTATAACCGGAAGCTATGACAGGACTTGTAAAATATGGGACACTGCATCCGGAGAGGAGCTGCATACTTTGGAGGGTCACAGGAATGTTGTGTACGCCATCGCCTTCAACAACCCTTACGGGTAACAGCGAGGGTCTTGCGCATTTGATCGCATATGCCCTGAATCATTCAGAATGGCTTACCCTTCATTTTTCATTTTTCTTTTCTATGAAATAGAGAAAAAACCCTTTCCGTTACCTCTCTGTCTCTTTCTGCAGGGTTAGGGCACTGCAGGGTAACTGGTGTTGTTATTACAACAGGACCATTTGTCACTTTGAGTCATAACAGAAGCCCTTGTCCTTTTTTCCCCTCTCTCTCTGCCCTCTTTCTCGCTTACTCTCTCTTGTTTTTTTCTCTCAGAGACAAGGTTGCCACAGGCTCCTTTGACAAGACCTGCAAATTGTGGAGTGCTGAAACAGGAAAGTGTTTCTACACGTTTAGAGGGCACACAGCAGAAATCGTACGTCTGCATTCTCACTGTTTTCTCTCCGCATTCAGTCTAGTCTCAGCAGTTTAAAGAACAGTTCATCCCAAAAGGATAATTCTGTCCTCATTAACTCAACCTCATGTCGTTCCAAACCTGTATGACCTTCCTTCTTCAGGAGATATGTCCTGGCATAAGACCACTCACAATGTGGCACAGTGTGGGTTGATATGTTCCAGTGTATGAACTTAAATAGAAAGTCTTTTAATTGTTAGTCGGTTCCTCGAACAAAGGCTTTGGAAGGCTAGAAATATAGCATGACTAATATTGGTTATAGTTATGATACTTTTATCATTTTTGCCCTTTGTGAAGCTCGACAGCCCCATTCCATTTCACTTTATATGAAAAAAGTAACTGGACATTCTGCCAAATTTGTGTTCCACGGAAGAAAGGAAAACAAATGGGTTTGAACTTCAGGAATTCAAGGGAATGAACAAAATTAATTGCATGTTATTTTTTTATTTAGTAGTGACCTGAATAAGATAGTTCACATAAAATACATTTCTATATAGTCTACAAGAGAAAATAAACAGTTGAATTTATAAAAATGACTCCACAGTTGTTGTTTTTTCTTTTAGTTAAAGTTTGTTCATGAGTCCCTTGTTTGTCCTGAACAGTTAATTCTTCAGAAAATTTCTTCAGGTCCCACAAGTTCTTTGGTTTTCCAGCATTTTTTTTTGTATTCGAACCCTTTCCAACAATGACTGATGCTCCAGAAGGAAACGCGATGCATTAAGAGCTGAATATGAATATTCTGAAGTATCTTCTGTAGCTTCTAAAGTGCACTACTAAATGAAAAAGAAAATTATATTTAGGCAAAATTCTTCAAAATTCTTTTGTTCAAAAGTTTTCATCCCCTGGCTCTTAATGCATTGTGCTTCCTTCTGGAGCATCAGTGAGTGTTGAACCTTCTTTAATAGCTGCATATGAGTCTCTCAGTTGTCCTTAGTGTGAAAAGATGGATCTCAAAATCATACAGTCATGGTTGGAAAGGGTTCAAATACACAAAAGTGCTGAAAAACTAAAGAATTTGTGGGACCTGAAGGATATTTCTGAAGAACAGTGGGCAGTTTAACTGTCCTGTCCCTCTCACTTTGGTAAAATAATTAACATTTTGCAGATTCTGCAAGGTGTGTGTAAACTTTTGACCTCAACTTATATATATATTTAACTGAACAAAAAAAAAAAAAACAGAAAAATTGAAGTATGTTGACAGATTTTGTCTAAGGGTTTGACTTGCCAAATGGGGCTGAACTTTGTGCATGTATACTGTGCTTTTGGTATTTCGTCACCTTAGAATTATAAGGTTCTATCTGCATTCTGAGCACTTTCGAGATATTGAGCTTCAAAGTTTTTGCGTTCCATAGTCTTCTGTAGATAGAACCATTTTTCTTTTCTTAAAAAAGGCCCAAAATGTACACAGCTTACAAAGAAACATCAAATAATGTAAATAAGTTGTTACAGAACAAGAATATGTGAATAACTCAATTTTGACAAAAATGTCAGATAGAACCTTATAATTCTAAGGTGACGATTTGTCAGACACCATTTGTTCGATTAATCTCAAATACTGTCTCTATTATCTTTGTGTCTACTATTAGGTCTGCCTGGCCTTTAACCCTCAGAGTACCTTGGTTGCTACGGGCAGCATGGACACCACAGCTAAGTTATGGGATGTTGAGAGTGGGAAAGAGGTGTCCACATTAGCAGTACGTGTCATCCTGTGGATTTTCTGCGTTATCATTCAACATACACATTTCACATATCCTACTTAGTCATTTTCCCCCTCATCTGCTCATCTCCTATGGGATTTTTAATGACTTCTCAATTATCCGCTGTGATCTCCAGTGATCAGTGAAAATTCATTCATGCTTGTGTTTATTAATGGATTTGTCATCAAATCTGTCATTACAACCATTTAAGGGATAATTCAAGCATTCCACTTTTACTCAAAAAGAAGCGCACGGAATACAAACAGATGCGTCATGCAACACGATCTGAACCGGAGTTGTATAGATGTGAGAAACGTGCGGCCGGAGGGAGAGGGGATGAGACGGAGCGTTTGGAGGTCTTTTCCTCTCTGCAGCATATGGCAGAGCAGTGTGACTGAGCACAGTGTCTGTGTGTGCTGCGTAATTACCCCTCTTAACTCTCCAATTATTCCTCTATGAATCTAAATTATGAATAGCTCAGTGAGTTCTTACCGATGAATTGGGGAAATTAGTTTGATATTTCTTTGCTGAAGTGAAAAAGGCTGCCTTTTTATTAGAGCTTCCTCTCTCCACTCATAGTGTTTCTCTATTCAACACTTTCTCAGGGTCACTTCGCCGAGATCATCTCTCTCTCCTTTAACACAACGGGTGATCGTTTGGTCACAGGGTCCTTTGACCACACTGCCATTCTGTGGGACGTTTCTTCTGGCAGGTCAGTGAACTTCCTTTTCAATACAATAACGGGCAATATTTAAACCTCTTAATTGTCTTGAATGCACAAATAAAGTTGAGGTCAAAAGTTTAAATACACCTTGCAGAATCTGCAAAATGTTAATTATTTTACCAAAATAAGATGGATCATGTTCTTCAAAAAAATCCTTTAGGTCCCACAAACTTTTCATCTCAATTGTATGTCACTGCCGGGGCCTCATTTATAAAACTTTCTTACGCACTGATTTGATCTTAGAGTGTTCGTACGATCAAATCCACGTCAAAGTACAGATTTATGAAAACCGTCTTTGACGTGGAAAAGTACTTATCTCCACGTCAGATTCCAGCTTGGCGTACGACCGTTTCCTTGTGGTAATGCCTGGTATTGCAGATAGTTCAGCCTCACTATAATTTGATTTCTTGCGCTCCTTTTTTCTTGCCATTGTCACAGAGTTTTTGCTTTAGGAATGAGCTCATTTTATTTGTTAATTAATTAAGCAGGGGCGTTTCGACGGCGGAACATTCAGCTGCACACAATTCCACGATCATTTGTGATTTATAACCGAATGACTGGCGTACGCATGGATTTCGTGGTACGTTCGTTTTCTCTGAATCGCTCTTACGATCAAATCAGAAAAGTTCTTAGATAAAATCAAGGATGGTTTTTACGCAAGTCTTTATAAATGAGGCCCCAGCACTGATATCATTGCTATATATAGACATAACAGTTTGACTTTCTGTTCATTTTTTAAACAATATGTATTATGAAAAGAGCTTAAGAAATAACAGGGTTTCTACAAGTTTTATGAACTTTTTAAGACCAGAACATTTTAGCACCAGATTGAAGTAAACACAATAAGTTAATATGTTCTCAAAATGTATTTTTCTAGGGTGCAAAAAAATTGTAAACACACAGTGCCTTGCGAAATTATTCATACCCCTTAATTTTTTTCACATTTTGTTATGTTGCTGCCTTATATTAAACTACTTTAAATTACTTTTTTCCAACATCAATCTACAATCCCTACTCCATAATGGCAAAGCAAAAAATAGGTTTTTAACATTTGTGCAAATTTATTAAAAATAAAAAACTGAAAAGATCCCATTGCATAAGTATTCATACCCTTTTCTGGGACACTCGAAATTTAGCTCAGGAGCATTCATATTGCTTCTAGATGTTACTACACTTCGAGTGGAGTTAAACTGTGGCAAATTCATTTGAATAAGTATGATTTAGAAAGGCACACACCTCTCAGAAGCTAAAAATGCACATCAGAACAAAACCCAAGTCCTGAGGTCAAGATAACTGCCTGCAGAGCTCAGTGACAGACTTGCATTAAGGCAATGATCTAGGGAAGAGTTCAGAAAAAAAAATCTGCTGCATTGAAGGTTCACAGAAGCATGTAGCCTCCATTATCCATAATGGAAGACGATTGGAACAACTAGGACTCTAGAAAATGTCTGCCAGCCCCCATCCAAGCTGACAGAGCTTGAGAGGTGAAAAGGTGAGGCAAAGAATGGCAGATAATTGCCAAATGCAGATGTGCAAAGCTTGTCACATCATACCCAAAAATACTTGAGGCTCTAAAGGTGCTTCAACTATGTACTGAGTTACGGGTATGAATACTTATGCAATGTACTTATTTCAGTGTTTTATTTTTAATAAATTTGTAAAATTTGCTAATCTGGTTTTTGCTTTGTCATTATTATGGTGTATGGAGTGTAAATTGATGTGGGGAAAAACTAATTTAAAGCAGTTTAACATAATGCTGCAACAAAACAAAATGTGAAAAAAATGAAGGGGTATGAATACTTTGGCACTGTACATCTCTTGAACAGATCTCCATTACTCTTAAATACTATAATAATCGTGAGTAGAATACTTACATTGAGAAGCAACATGACAAGATGAGAAGTCTTGTTTTCTGAGAAATTTATCTAAATGACAGTTCATGAATAAAACAAGAACTTATATATCAGCCAATGCATGGGCTCAGAAAAACCAAGGGAAAACACACTTTAAGACTTTATGCTCTGATTTAAGACTTTTAAGGCCTTAATAATATGTGGGACAGCAAATTAAGACTGTTTAGAACCTGCAAAAACCCTGATTTGACTTGACTTTTCAGACAGCCTAATAGCAATTTGTGTTTTGTCTGTCTCTCCTAGCAAAGTTCACGTTCTCACAGGTCACAGAGGAGAAATCAGTTGCGTTCAGTTCAACTGGGACTGTTCCCTCATTGTCACGGCCTCTCTGGATAAAACCTGCAAGGTTTCTGTCTCTCTTCACTTTGTAATTCTCATTCTGTCTCGTAAAAGAGCTTCTTAAATTATGATTTTTCCCCTGAGGTCCTTTTATAATAATTTTGTATCCAAATTTAGTTTTTCCCTTACCAGTGCTTGACAGTTGCAAGCAGCTTGACAGCAAGATGCTGAATCAGATTAATTGGGTTGTCATTAGTTTATATTTACAAATGTAGCAAGTTTCCAGACTTCCTACATTTAAATCTGGAACAAGACATTTTGCAAATGGTCTTTTTGAGTTTTGAGTAACTATGTTTGCATGGTACATGACTCAACTCTTTTATTTCAAAAGGACAATTCTGTTTTGCAGGATGTAACCCGTTTAATGTTTTTTTTTCTTACATGTTGCATTCACTTTCATCCGAGTAACTCTCTGCCTCTGATTGTCTGTCTGTTCCTAGAAGTGTGAGGACTTTTAATTATTTAGCACAGTCTGATGTTTCTCAAAAACACAGTGAGACAAAATTCCTCTCACAGTTTTGTACAAGTGTCAGTGTCAGTTCATTTGGTGTGTTTGTGGTTAGATAACAGCACTGAGATGTCTGCATGAATATGTCAGTGTTGAATTAAGAAAATGAGCAAATTCCATTGAAGGGAACATGCACTGCACCCCTCACAGCACTCACACTTCACGACTGACCAGAGCAGAGTGATGCCCACTTTCTAATGGAATTCACTCAGTCTGTCTGAACAATGTCTAAAAGCTGTATGAGACAAGGTGTACAGTAAACAAGCTAAAAAACAGAGAACTACATTTTTATAAGCTGTCGACCTACAAAACGAGTGTTTAAGGACACAAAAGTAGAGCACAACGTGTCTTATTACTCTAAGAACTACGCCCGCTGGAGGGAAATTTAACGGCGACAGTAAACATTCATTATTTTTAACCATGTCAAAGTATTATTTCACCACCCTTAAGAGGAGGAGATGTATTGAGAACCAAAAGTGAACTGAATGGCCCAACGTGAAATACCCTGACATCTATAACTATCTGTGTCCTTAAACACTCTTTTTTTGGGTCGACAGCTCATAAAAACGTAGTTCTGCGTTTTTTAGCTTGTTTACTGTACACCTTGTCTAATAGCAGCTTTTAGACATTGTTCTGTTTTTGTTATAAGTCAGAAATACAAGGAGTCAGCTTCCGGCAATACAAAGTCAATGGAGAGCGTTGGATTGTTTTTCCCCCCGGTGTGGGCGTGGCCTAAATGCACTCTGTCTCTATATAGTGTGTTTGTGAGGTTACAGTATTTTTGGTCGTGGTGTGGTTTGTATGTGTTATTTAACAGGTTGTGTGTGTGTGTGTGTGTAGGTGTGGGACGCAGACAGTAGTCAGTGTTTGGCTACTCTCTTGGGTCATAATGATGAAGTGCTGGATGTGTGTTTTAACTACACTGGTCAACTGATTGCTACGGCCTCCGCTGACGGTGAGACATCTCCAAACGGCACAACTTTCTCATATCTATGCACCTGATTCTCACAATATCTGCCTAGAACATGTGAACAATATATTTTTATTTAATATAAAAAGAATTGAGAAATTACATTTTTTGCTTTACGTTAAGAATATTTGGGTGTTGTGCTCACAAAATGTTTTAATGTACCTAAGTCTATCTATTTATCTATCTATATATCTATCTATCTGTACCTAAACACTTCATTTACACACACACACACACACACACACACACACACACACACACACACACACACACACACACACACACACACACACACACACACACACACACACACACACACACACACACATGTTGGGTTTACATGTTTTATGGGGACATTCCATAGGCGTAATGGTTTTTATACTGTACAAACCGTATTTTCTATCGCCCTAACCCTACCCTACACCTAAACCTAGCCCTCACAGGAGATTGTGCATACTTTTACTTCCTCAAAAAAACTCATTGTGCATGATTTATAAGCCTGTTTCCTCATGGGGACCTGAGAAATGTCCCCACAAGGTCAAAATTTACTGGTATTCCTATCCTTGTGGGGACATTTGGTCCCCACAACGTGATGAATACCAGGTACACACACACACACACACACACACACACACACACACACACACATACACACATATACATACTCATAGTTTAAGTCAAAAGTTTCTTCAGAATCTGCAAAATGTAAATTATTTTACCAGTACTGGCCTGAATAAGATATTTCACATGTAAGATGTTTACATATAGAGGAAATAATAGTTGAAATTATAAAAATGACCCCATTCAAAAGTTTACATATGCTTGATTTGTAATCCTGTGTTGTTACCTAAATGATCCACATCTGTTTGTTCTGTACAGTTAAACTGTCCACTGTTCTTCAGAAAGATCCTTTAGGTTCCACAAATTCTTTGTTTTTTCAGCATTTTTGTGTATTTGAACCCTTTCCAACTATGACTGTATGCTTTTGAGATCCATCTTTTCACACTGAGGATGACTGAGGGACTCGTATGCAACTATTACAGAAGGGTCAAACGCTCACTGATGCTTCAGAAGGAAAAACGATGCATTAAGAGCTGGGGGTGAATACTTTCGAACAGAATAAAGATGTGTACATTTTTCTTATTTTGCCTACATATCATATTTTTTTCATTTAGTACGTGCCTTCAGAAGCTACATATGTTTCCCAAAATACAAAATAAGTTAAATTTACCCTGATCTTCAAATTCAAATAGTTTTCACCCCCTGGCTTTTAATGCATCGTGTTTCCTTCTGGAGCATCAGTGAGCGTTTGAACCTTCTGTAATAGTTGCATATGAGTCCCTCAGTTGTCCTCAGTTGGAAAAGATTGATTTTGTGACCTGGACATGTTTTGGTGAGATTAACCTATAATCGAGTCTGATCATGTGTTTTCGTGTCCAGGTACATCAAGAGTGTTCAGCGCAGAAACCTTCCAATGTTTGTGTCAATTAGAGGGCCATAAAGGAGAGATCTCAAAGGTAAGAAATCACATTAGCTCTCCATCCCCACCTTGTCACTCCAGGTTCAGACTCAATAATCCTCTCATATCTCTTCACTCAATCTTTCTTGGTCTGCTCAGGCACTCATTTCCTGTCTGGGTCCCTTCCTGTTTATATCCACCTGTTCTGCCCTGTTGCCTCCATCCCAGCATCCATCCAGCCTGTCGTTCGTCATCTTCTCTGCATATTCATGCGGCCGTTTGCCTTCTTATTGCTCATCTCTTCTCTCAGGCCTATCCCTAAACCATCTTACCATAATATCCTCTCCTTTCTTTTCCATCCCCCTCCCCACCATCATCAGCAGAATATTTCCATTTCCTGTGTAAAGGTGATAACTCAAGTACGCACATACACACTTGCTTCTTCAGCGCTATAATAAAACGCCTGTCATACCAACACAGGTCAAATTCAGTTCAGCTGTCTTTCTCTCCGTCCAACGCACTCTTCCTCCTCCCGTTTTTCTCCTGCATGTTGAAAAGGATGTTCCACATGCAAAACAAAAAGTCATTGTTTCATGACAGAATATGACAAAGGGCTGTCCCGATGCATTATCATAACAAAAGGCAGAAATATAATTCGCTTCTTATTCGCTCTTCCTTTTATTTTCTCTCCGTAGGTGTGTTTTAATCCGCAGGGGAGCCGCGTTTTGACAGCGAGCGTGGATAAGGCGGCTCGTGTGTGGTGCGTGAACACGGGAGCGTGTTTGCAGGTGCTGGAGGGACATTCTGATGAGATCTTCTCCTGTGCTTTCAACTACGAGGGAGACACCATCATTACAGGCAATTACACGCACCTGCGTAACACTCATAAATCCACAAAAGTAATCATACGTCAGTAATTTTAAGCCTTGTTGTCAATCTTTCCGCAGGCAGTAAAGACAACACCTGCAGGATCTGGCACTGATAGAGCGGACTGAACTCTGATCTTACAGTATTTATACACATCTTTGATTAAGACATTGTGTGTCATCTTGTCACACTGCCATGGTATTTCTATTCACAGTAAACGTGTTTGTGTGAAGGACATTAGGGTAACACTTTACTTGAAGCCTTTACATATAATGCATGCAATCAGCCCATGATTTACTCACCTTCAAGACATTCTAGGTGCATATGACTTTATTCTTTCAGACGAATCTAATCGGAGTTGCATTAAAGGAGTAGTTCACTTTCAGAACAAAAATTTACAGACAATGTACTCACCCCCTTGTCATCCAAGATGTCCATGTTTTTCTTTCTTCAGTCGTAAAGAAATTGCTTTTTGAGGAAAACATTTCAGGATTTCTCTCCATATAATGGATATGTATGGTGCCCCCAAGTTTGAACTTCCGAAATGCAGTTTAAACGCAGCTTCAATGGGCACTAAACGATTCCAGCCAAGGAAGAAGGGTCTTATTTAGCAAAATGATCGGTTATTTTAAACAAATTGTCTTTAAACATCGTCTTGTCTCGTCTCCCATGTCGTTTTCGTCTTCAACTTCAAAATCATCCTACAACGCTGTTTTACTTTTTTTGTAAAGAGCGTTTGATCTTCCTTGTATGTTCACTTTGTAAACACTGGGTTGGTACTTCTGCAGCGATGTAGGAACATTTTAAAGTTGAGGAAGAAAATTAGTTGGTAGTTTTTCGACATACTCTAACTGTATTGAACCGGAAGACACAGACTATGCATGCGCATCGCAGAGATGAGACGAGATGAGCATTTGAGGTTAAAAAGTATATAAATTGTCAGTTTGTTTCGAAAATAACTGATCATTTCTCTAGATAAGTCCCTCATTTTTCAGCTAGGATCATTTAGAGCCCTTTGAAGCTGCATTTAAACTGCATTTTGGAAGTTCAAACTTGGGGGCACCATAGATATCCATTATATGGAAAGAAATCCTGGAATGTTTTCCTCCAAAAATTTAATTTTTTTACGACTGAAGAAAGAAAGACATGAACATCTTGGATGCCAAGGGGTTAAGTACATTATCTGTAAATTTTTGTTCTGGAATGATCCTGGCTCTTCCAAGCTTTATAATGGTAGTGGGCGGGGGTTTCTCTAAATCAGTCCAAAACAAGTCCAATAAAGTGCATCCATCCATAATAAAAAGTGCTTTACACTGCTCCGGTGGGTGAATAAAGGACTCTTGTTGCGAATCAATGCGTTTTTGTAAGAAAAGTATCCATATGTAAAACAAAGTAATCACTTTTCTCTAGTTTGCGGTAACTGTTGTACACAAAGCTGTTTTGGACGGATGACGTAGGACATATACGTTGTGCATGCGTTGCTGAAAAGTGACGAACGGGGAAGTGGAGAGGAGAGAGCAAAACAAAACACCAGTCACAAATTAGAAGTACAAAACAAGGATTTGTAAAAAAAAAAATATTGGAGGATTTCGATAAAAGTTTTTATTTGCTAAAGTAAGGAAACTTTGCTTCCATTGCTCCTGTAAGCAAACATTGGTTTTCGTCTTACACATATGACAGCGCAAGCTAGAATAAAGTAATTATTACATTTTAAATATGGATATTTTTCTTACAAAAACACATCAGGAGGCCTTTATTCATTGTATTAATTAATTTATTGTGAGGCACTTCTTATTATGGATGGATGCACTTTATTGGACTTGTTTTGGACTGATGAAGAGAAACACCCACCCACCGCCATTATAAAGCTAGGAAGAGCCAGGATCATTTTTAATATAACTCCGATTGTATTCGACTAAAAGAAGAAAGTCATATACACCTAGGATGCCTTGAGGATGAGTAAATCATGGGCTAATTTTCATTTAAATGCATTATTTGCAGATTTGTCATGTTTTAATGCATTAAATTAGCTTTTTATGGGTGTAATGCTGAATAGATAAGTATTATGATATATTTTAACTGTTACAATACATTATAAGGTGCATAATTTATGCATTTTGCATGTTTTTTTATAATGCATTATATATAGGGCTTCAAGTAAAGTGTTATTTTTGCCATTATCTTTCACCCTTAAAGAATATTCTTGGTCAAATACAAGTTAAAGTCATATGTGACATGTTGTCAATTATTATAAAAATCATTTTGATTTGTACCCATTTTGGTTTGCTTAACCAAAAATGATCATATGTAATGGAAAGCCAATGGGCAAACTGTTGTGCATGCTTGTCAACATTTTTCAAACAAGCTTTTCAATATAAAAGGCTTACTGTAATAAATTAAAATTATTTTCTTCTGTATTTAACCTGGGCCATCTCTATTTTAGCATTTTTTAGGTTAAAGGAATAGATGACCCAAAAATGAAAATGTGCTTGAAATGTGTCAGGCCAAGGAACCGATTTGGAGAAATTTAGCTTTACATCACTTGCTTACCAATTGATCCTCTGCAGTGAATGGGTGCCGTCAGAATAAAAGTCCGAACAGCTGATGGAAGCATCACAATAATTCACACAACTCCAGTTAAACCATTAACGTCTTGTGAAGTGACAAGCGGTGTGTTTGTAATAAATCCATCAAGACATTTTAACTTTAAACCATCATTGCTGGCAAAATACAAGATGAGATGTTTTTTTTTTCTCACAGGAGAAAGCAATATTATGACTAGAGTACTTATATTTTAGCCAGAAGCAATGGTTTGATAGATTTGTATTATTAGAAATGCACATCTTTTTGCTTCACAATACATTAATTGATGGACTGGAGTCATGTTTTTATCAACTGTTTGGACTCTCATTCTGACGGCACCCATTCACTGCAGAGGATCCATTCAATTTCTCTAAATCTGTTCTGATGAGAAAACTAACTCGTCTACATCTTGAATGGCCTGAGGCTGAATAAACGTTCATCAATTTTTCATTTTTGAGAGCACTATTCTTTGAACAGCTGGCTGAATGTTGTTTATTCAAACACGTATCGCTCTTTTCAAATAAACGCTGTTGACATCAAACTCACCGTACGCAAATTTTATTTTGAAAAGATAAATACATTCAGGTATACCGTGACAGACTGGATACAGTTGTGTGCCTTCTACGCTGATATTAAAACACATTACTATTATGTTACTATGCGGAGAAAACCAGAACGCCACCAGATTTCACGTTTACACGTCAACTTTTACGTGACAGAACTGTACTTGTACTTTAAATATACTCTTATGTTCATACTTTTATATTCAAACTTTTACAGTAGTCTGGTGAGACTTTCAGTGCTGCCATCCTGTCAGTCATAAAACGGAAAATTGAAATTTCCATTTGCAGCCCAAAGGTACAATAGCTCACAGTCTAGACTATTTACATCTAGCCAAAATAAAATCTCTTGAATAACAGTAGTCACACAAAACTAAACACAGAATTCAGTCTCAGAGATACAATAAAATGGCCGAACGTGTTCGCCAATGTAAACTCAAAACAACAAAATGTGTTTGGAATGGGATCTCACTAGATTTCACTCTAAATACAAACATTTAAGTATCTTTAAATCCCTACGCCAGAGCTCGCACGTCCAATGTCCTTAATTAAAAAGTCACGTTGTGCATTTGAAACGGATTCTTTGTATAGTAAAAATCTGCAAGCTACAAAACCTCAAGGCTGATTGGTCGGTTTAAACCATGTTCCTCTAACCAGCGCTGGCTGGTGATTGGTGGATCTAACGTTACGTGCGCATAAAGACAGGAACATGCGTAATTTAAAGGGAAGTGTCGTCAAATCACAATCTATGCGAATGTGCATCTCTAGCACGTATTTATGGACAAGGCATTTCTTCCAACCGTATATCCCATAACTCCTGTGATCTAGCAAAGACATGTACAAGTGTGACAGAGAGGGAGGTATCAGAATAAAGGTTTGGTTTGTGCAAGCTGTGAATCTTAAGGATATCATATGTGGATGTGCTGGTGGTCAGAGAGGGCAAGTTCAGTACTAAGGAAGCCTCATGCTAAGGATCTTGGGATTGGGAGCCGTTAATGCGTGTGGACAACTTGTAAACCTTGCTATCCTGTGATAAACAGAGATTTTGAGCTGAGCTCTAGAAAACGTGCTGATGTACAGTCATGGCGGTGCCTGTGGATGAGTCTGTGGGATCTACGAGTCTATAAACAGTTTGGTCGTGTGAGGGTGTATTAGCGGCTCAGATGGGATGCTTGTTGGTGTTTTCACACTGGCTCCTGACTATGTACGTGTGCTAGAACAGGACGGATACGTGGCGTCTCCTGGTCCATAGATGGATGGCACTCTAGCGCTTGGTTTTCAGTATCCAGTCAAACAGGCTGGGCACGGGTCGTCCTCTGTGCTCCAGGTCCTGGTGGAGCTGACAGAACTGAGCCACGGCGCTGAACAAGTCACCAACACGCCAAGCCTTCTGACCTGCCAACTGCACCACTCTGTGGAACTGAAAAACAGACACACGCTGTTCAGTTCTTTATCAGCCATGAGTTCTATCATTATTCTTTTTTATGATTAACTTTTTATTTAAATTTAAAATATACACATCAATTTTGTTATGCAGCATACATGTAACAGTTACAAACATCCAGATGCCAAAGTCAAATTATTAGACATGTTTTCTTTTACAGATAAAATCTGTAGTCAAAAATGAGATTTAACTCAGTCTGAAAAGTCAAAAAATTATTAAATGCCCAATGGAAGCAGGGTTCCCACTCTAAGCCAAATGTCAAATTCCCTGACTTTTCCCTGACTTTCACTGACGAAAAAGCTGAATTTTCATGATCTATAATGAACAGATCCATCCACTTGTAAGCTTTATTTACTTGTGCACAGATGTTTTTAGCACAAAACACTCTTTTGTTTTTGTGAAATGCGTAAAACAACATGATAAAAAATACGGAATAGAAAAATTACATTTTGATAAATGGAAACTAAAATTTAAACCAACAAACAAAAATCACTGATATTTCATGACTTAAACAAAAAACATAAAATTCCCTGACTTTCAATGTCTGAAATTGACCTTTTAAAATTCCATTATATTCCAGAAATTCCAGGATGCAATACTAATGAAATACTAGACTTTGCAAAGTTAAGGCATGACCATTGGACAGCAAAAATGCTTGTTGGGTCTGCATGGTCAGAAAAATTTCCATGACCTATAATGAACAGATCCATCCATTTGTAAGCTTTATTTACTTGTGCACAGACGTTTTTTTAGCACAAAACTAAAGTAAAGGTCTTGACATTTACATTTTCCTGGCATGTCAGTCTGGTGACTGCATTTGACTTACATGATTGCCAGATGACAAGTGGGAAGGGAATAAAATGGTGCTAAAAAATAACCTACCATAACAACCCACCATAACAATAGGCAAAACATGTAAAATAAAATAAAATAAAATTCCACGATATTCCAGAAATTCCATGACCTGTGGGAACAATGGAGAAGGATGCAATACTAATGAAATACTAGACTTTGCAAAGTTAAGGCATGACCATTGGACAGCAAAATGCTTGTTGGGTTTACATGGTCAGAAAAAACAGGTGCAGGAGAAAAGATGCATGTTAACTGCAAAAGAATTAAGAAATGACCATATGCATGAAGTGTTCTTTAGAACTTCCACATAATGATAAGCCAGCTCATAAACTTCCGCTGAAGCTCATTTTATATGTGCTATATATAGGTGGACACTCTTGAGACTCCTCTACTGCCTCGTTCTTAGGCTCTCGTGTTTAGCCTAACGTGTTTAGGCTAACGCTAACTAGCAAGCGATACTTCTCTTCAAGGCATCTTAATCATATTCTTGATATTTAGTAACTTGCCTTTATAGTCATGAACACATTTTTAAAATCTTATAATATTTTAAAGCCTTTATTATTTTTCAACTCTACAGCTGTGCAATAAAATTCACTTCAAATACTCACTTTTCATTCATAAAGACATGGAATTTTTTTTTCATGGAAAGCAACATCTTTTTAAAATGAAAATGACATGGAATTACCCATATAACCAGAAGATGGCAGCAGAGGATCAATTATTGGCTGCAGCTGCCATTTCAATATAATACATTTTTGTACTTTTATCGCACTGACATAGCATAGCAAGTGCAGAAAGTCGTTAAATTAAATAAATAAATAAAGCTCAGACACAAACAGCCTATGTGAATTTTCATTAATCCAGTCTTCAGTGTCACATGATCCCTTCAGAACTCACTCTAATATGCTGATTTATTATCAATGTTGGAAACAGTTGTGCTGCTTAATAATTCTTTTGGAACCTGTGGTACTTGTTTTAGTATTTTTAGATAAATAAAATGTTAAAACGAACAGCATTTATTTTAAATAGAAATCTGTTATAACAATATTCACTACTGTTCAAAGTTTGGGGATGGTACATATTTCTTTCTTCTTTAAAAAAAAAAAATTAAAAACTTATTCACCAAGGATGTTTTAAATTGATAAAAAGTGATAGTAAAGACTTGTTAGAAAAGATTTCTATTTTAAATAAATGCTGGTTCCAAAAATATTAAGCGGCACAACTGTTTCCAACATTGATTATAAATCAGCATATTGGAATGATTTCTGAAGGATCATGTGACACTGAAGACTAGTGTAATAGCTGATGAAAATGTAGCTTTGCATCACAGGAAGAAATGACATTTTAAAGTATATTAAAATAGAAAACTGTTATTTTAAATTGCAATAATATCTCATAATATTACTTTTCCCCTCTATTTTTGATCAAATAAATTGAACTTTGATGAGCATAAGAGACTTCTTTAAATGATATTAAAAATACTGATCCCAAACTTTTGAACAGCAGTGTACTGTAATAATGTAATATAATGCGACAAAATCTGAAAGCTGTTTTTGGATTAACAAAGTAGTTTTTTTTATAGTACAATGACCTCTTGCATGTCAAAAAAATCAAGGAAAATTTGATTTCCCAATTTATGAACCCTTTAAGTGATGTTAACCACAACCCTTATTTTCCTCACAAATCGAAAACTGCTTTTCTAAAAAGCCATTAGAAATTCCAGAGGGAATCCATGCTAATTCTTTTTCAGGTTTTAGGACTATAAACTGAACAGCTCTACACCCCGGAGCCTTGCTGAAGGGCACAGTGACGAAGGGCTCATTCCTTTGCGGTGCACAAAACACTGCCTTTGTACACTTCGTCCTAATTTTTCTAAAAACAGAATAGAATGTGAACTGTTCTATATTTGTAAAATGCAACATTACTGTGCATTACTGTGTTTTATCTGTAAGAATAAAGACCCAGATAGATTTCACAGTTTATTTAAGTTAGCTGTTGTTAGAACTTGATTCTGATTCTGCAGAATGAATTTAAATATTGTAAAATTTAAGCAATGTTTACCAGAGCTCAGAGTATTAAATTCTTATTGCTAGCTGACACTATAATAAAAGTAGGAAAATAAGATCTTAAAGGGATAGTTCATCCAAAAATGAAAATTTGATGTTTATCTGCTTACCCCCAGGGCATCCAAGATGTAGGAGATTTTGTTTCTTTAGTAGAACACAAACGAAGATTTTTAAAAACGTTGCAGTCTGTCAGTCATATAATGGCAGTCAATGGGACCCATGACTTTGGGAGTCAAAAAAACATACATAGACA
Organism: Garra rufa; assembly: GCF_049309525.1. NCBI lineage: Eukaryota > Metazoa > Chordata > Actinopteri > Cypriniformes > Cyprinidae > Garra > Garra rufa. The sequence goes on from NC_133371.1 coordinate 8,961,222, forward strand.
AAACCAAATTAAACCCTGCGGCTTATGATGATGCATTGGGGACTTAAAGGGGTCATCGGGTGCAAAACTAACTTTTCCAAGTTGTTTGAACATCAATGTGTGTTGGCAGTTTGTGTATACAACCACCCTACAATGATAAAAATCCACCCAGTGATATTTTTTTAATCTTTAAAAGTAATATCTCCTTTTTAAAATCAGTTCATTCTCAGCTTTTTGTCAGTGTGACAAAACAGTTGATTGACATGAGCATCTTACCTTAGACCCGCCCTCACCGAGCTGAAACAGTCGAATACGATCCTCATTGTGTGACTCAGGTGCAGAGGAAGACTCTAATTGAGCGATTGAGGTGTTCTGTTGTTGGATGTAATAATGAACATAGCAGTCGTCATTTACTCCCGACATCTGAGCCGCTGAAGACGCAGAGGACAACGCTACTTTCGTTTTTAAATGGAAAGCGCCAATCCCGATCTACATATGCATCTATCTTCTTGCAAATCGTTCCTGATGCAGCTTCACCCACAGCAGAAGTGAGTTTAAGGGTTTTTTATGCATTTTTGCAAATGGCCTTTCTTAATAATGTGCTTGTTGGTAAGTTTTGCTGATAAACGCAGCTAAACGTGGGTAAAGTAAACATAATCCCAGAGAGGGGTGGAGTGAGCAGAGCTCGATGGCATTTAAAGGGGCCATGTCTTAAAATGAGCTGAAATTTTGCAGAGCTGATTTTGACAAGGTAAAAGAGTGTTTTTTTACACTACTATTGAGATTTTTTAACCAAAGTATATTAGAGACTTTTCATTAAGACCCTAAAGAATCATATGAACTTGTGGAAAATAGACAACTGATGACCCCTTTAACACACGAAACAATCGGTCTGTGCAAGAAACTGAACAGTATTTGTGTAATTTTTTACCTCTGTCCAACTGTCCTGAGCGTGTTCACAACAGCCGGAGCGTGATGCGTCAACATGTTTTGGCATAGTAGACGCATGAGTGGAAGCGATCCGTCGCTTGTATACGTCACTCATTGTTTACACAGAGAGATTGTGGGTACGAAGGCTACTCAAAATGGTAATTACTTGCGCTTATCCTGATTGTTGCAACTGATTAAAAACTAAAAGATTATGTTTGCTTGTGCAAACTCATCTGGGAGTGTTGACTTTTCACAGACTCCCAACTTTTAAGCCTGACTGAAGTTATGGTTGCTTGCTCTTCATCAGGCACCGGCTGTTGTGAACACGCTCAGGACAGTTGGACATTGTGGTGGATCAGAGAAAAAAATGATATAAATACTGTTCAGTTTCTTGCACAGACCGATTGTTTTGTGTGTTAAGTCCTCAATGTATCGTCACGAGCCGCAGGGTTTCATTTGGTTTTGTCCGTGTATGTTTTTTTGACTCTCAAAGTCGTGGGTCCCATTGACTGCCATTATTTGACTGACAGACTGCAACAGTTTGAGTTTAAAAAAAATCTTTGTTTGTGTTCTACTGAAGAAACAAAGTCACCTACATCTTGGATGCCCTGGGGGTAAGCAGATAAACATCAAATTTTCATTTTTTAATGAGGTGCAGATTCTGCTTGGACCTGATTATTCTAACAAATGCACAACCACCGTTTGTCCTCACCTTAGCGAGATTGTGCTCCTGAGTCTTTCTGAAGTAGAGTGCCGGTACGCCGAGCTCAGACGCGGCGATCCACTGAAGGGCTGCTCTCAGTTCTCCATCCACATGCTCTGAATCCATGTCAAAGTTCAGCACCAGGAGCTCCCGCTGACAGCTGCTGCCGGCTGTGGACAGCCCAGATGTGACTTCTGTGAGACAAAACCAGACCGGTCACTTTCAGCCACTTCTGTGAATGTTACTCTGTGTGATAGATAGATTTCTATAGATCTAATATGTTGCAAGTAGAATCTGATGGAAAGGGAAGGTAGCTCTGATAAACATGCATCTTTTAACCTTCTGGTGCTGTTCAATAATTTTTTCAACTAAATACACTACCTGTCAAAAGTTTTTGAACAGTAAGATTTGAAATGTTTTTTTTAAAGGAATCTCTTGTGCTCACCAAGCCTGCATTTATTTGATTCAAAGTACAGCAAAAACAGTACAATTTGGAAATATTTCCACTATTTAAAATAACTTTCTATTTGAATACATTTTAAAATGTAATTTATTCCTGTGATTTCAAAGCTGAATTTTTAGCATCATTACTCCAGTCACATGATACTTCAGACTTCTAAAAAAAACATTACAAAACCTTTTGAATGGTAGTGTACATTCTTTTTTTTACTTCAAGGACATGATTTAAAAAAAGTTTAAATGGTCCTGAAAACAGTCAAAAGTGTACTGTTTGCAGTCAAAAATGACCACACAGGAAAATAACAGAAAGTGAATTTCATTTAGTGGAAACGCTTGGCACTGGGCCTAATCAAAATCTTACTGAAAGCTCATTTTTTGTATACCTCAAATTTGAAACACAACTCGTTTAGATTTATTTTCAGAGTAAAACCGGAATTATAAATTGTGCTTCCTCATACACATAACTTTTTTGTTTCACTTTTTTTTACTTCAATTTATTATTTTGTATATACAGGCTAATATGACTCAGCTTTTTAGTCTTATTTTAGTATCACTGAGATATTAACATGATTTTTAAAACCTTTATTTGTTGGAGTAGCTCTTTCTGTGTATTTGCTAATGATTTGCACATTTTAGAGAGAACAGAAGAAAGGAAAAAAAAGAGAAAAGAATCAGATCATCATTGCTTTGATGCGATAAGCAAGTTTAATTAAATGATCATGTTATATTTTGCTTGCATTTGTGAGTTAATAAAAAGTACATCATATTATAAAATAGGCACATAATTAGTGTTATTTTAATATCATGAAGATACTATTATAGTCTCTTATTTTCATTTAATTTATTTTCATTTAAATTCGTTTTTTGAATAATTTTGTTGTTTTGTCCTTTTTTGTTGTAAATATGTCTATATAGTTTCATAGTTTTATATAGTTTTACTCTAGTACATCAAGATAAGCTAAATAAAAATCGATAAATGTTTACTTGGTAATTACCAGCAAAATATTTATTTTTATTTCAATTAATGTTTCTAACCCTGCACATAATATCAATAGTATAGGGTCAATGTAGTAAGGGTCAATTTTTGGAAACTGCGATTTATACATCAGCTTAAAGGATAACTATTGCCAAAATGCAACCTGGGCTGTTTTTTTACTGTAAACGAGACAAACTTATATCTAAAAGCATAATTACGACAAACGAGCCGTTTTTGAGATTGACCGCGATTTCGTTTTGTGGTCAATGGCCGGTGAACGGGAGTACTAGGGGCATAACTTTGAGCGCATCAAAATCGATATTTTTACAACACTAAGAAGACTCGACACACCATGAAACTTCGCTCGAAGTATCGCCTGGGTCTCTACACATGAACTCAAGCATTGAGAACATTGTTTGTGTACACAGAGTTTACTAAAAAGAAAGTTTTTGAACAACTCACTTTCACTGTTTGGGTTTCCGCTCGCAGCCGTCTTGCCACTCAAGAAGTGTCGATCTCCGAATGCGAATGAATGGACTCCATAGGACGAAATATTAGGCAGGGTGGCCGCGGATCCTTAAAAAGTCTTAACAGGGCTGCCAACTCTCACGCATTCAGCGTGAGACTCACGCAATTGACACTTTTCACACGCTCTCACGCCACACATCCATTTTCTCACGCAGTCAAAAGCACCCTCAGTTAAAACTAATAATAAGATATTGGCTAAACAGATTTGGCAAAAGCTCCAGTGCGTATTTGTGTTTGTGCTCTGGAAATCGCCAAAAGACAACGTGTTTTCGTAGCGCTGAGCAATGTAGCCAATCACAGACATTTATGTTGATCTAGAACGCCTGTGATTGGCTACATTGCGTTCTGAATTCACTCACCTCTAAACGCCAGATTGCACTTGTGGACTCTCACTGTAAATAAGCGGTTCATTGATAATAAAAGGACTTTTGCGATTAACTGAAGCGACACGTTTTAGTGATTATCAATGAAGGGCTATTGCGCACTCCAAGGCTACGTATAATCCGTTTAGAATTTGAATAAAAGTTTTGTTTTTCGTCCTGCTAACAGCTGTATACCCGGTACAAGAAGCAGAATTTCGGGAGTGATAAATCCCTCATGAATGAAGGATTAATTTTCGAATATGAGAAAAATATAATTTCTCAGAACAGCAGACTAAAGAAAAATATTTGAATTTTCGTGTCAAAATATATATATATTTTTTTTAAATGCAGTTGCAATTATTTATAATGACTAAATCTAGGAATTCTTTTACTGCACATAACTTTTTACCACAAGAAAAGTAAATAGTTTTGCAGCACTGCAACAGTTATTTTACATCATTTTATAATAAAAACACAGTATGACATTTTTATAAATATATTTAAAAATAACAAATAATTTCACAATGCTGAAGTCAGACCAAATTTTAATAAAAAAACTGCTCATGCGAACGTGTGTAGCACCTTTTTTGTTTCATGATTTAAAATGCAGTGTTTAGTTCTAATTTTCAATTTATTAATATTTTTTTAACTGCAAAAACATTTCATTGCCAGAAAAAAAAATATTTATGGCTGGTAAATTCTCTCAAATCACCAAAAAATGTCGCTTGTATCATGAATAAAATGGCAGATATGGCAAAAAGTTTTAGGCCGTGCTTGTAAGTGTAGAAATTACAACTAAAGTATTGTAATTCCCCTACTGTAGAATAAGAGAAAATAACATACTGGTGAAATACTCATTTTTATTTACTTTACAGAATTGTTTTCCAATATTACTGTCGTTGGAATAATAATATAAAATTATTATTATTATTATCATTATTCTTTTTTCAAATTATTTTTTATTCTAATATAGACTGAGACACTATATCACAACTAATAAGAGGATTAAGTCCCCTTTAAACCTCAAGATCAAGTCAATTCACCAGCTTTTTTCTTTGTTTAGTTTTCACACTGAAACTGTATTGGAGCTCTGAATTGTGAACTCTCAAAGTACACCAGATAGATGAATTTAACTGTAAAATGTACAAAATTTTCTTACGGGGGAGCATGCCCCCGGACCCCCCTAAAGACACTGCTGTGGGAATTCTCACTCCAAGCTGAACTCAAAAGTTGGCAGCCCTGGTCTTAAAAAGTCTTAAATTCCGTTGTCCTAAAATAAGGCCTTTAAATGTCTTAATTTGTCTTAAATCTAAATCCAAGGGTCTTAAATTTTTTACACTTTGAAAAGGAAAAGTTTATCGTTTTGAGGAGAATCTCCTGCGCAGGTTCTAAATCTGTTCTGTTGCTTGACAACGCCTCAGTGTTGCCAGATTTAGCGGGTTTCCGCCCAACTACACGCATTTGAATCGCAGATTAGCTGTTAAGTTTAACCATCATAGAGTAAAAGTTTATAATTAGCACATGTTTTTACGTTGCCGCACACAACTGGCGCGAGCACGCGCAGAGAGAGAGAGAGAGGAGAGAGAGGCGCGCGGCGCGATTCACACAGATTGATTCCTCTTTAACTGCTATTTGAACGGAAACGTACATACCAAGTCATGTCTTAATACCCGTTTTGGTATTCTGTTTAACAGTCGTTTATGTCTTCAGTGAACCGAAACAGCTGAGAAAGAGATGCGTGCCAGTATTCGGTTTGGGCATTTGGCCTTAAAGAGACAGCGTCCTATAAATACCTGCAGTGAGAAACACTAGTTATTTTACAATTAATTATTAAATTTCCCCTCCTGAATACTAGTGTTATTGATTTTATTACTAACTTTATGTTGTATTCATTTACACTTGTCATTTGTGTAATTGTTCTTGTTTTGTTACTGAACTTTAGTTCAGATAGTAGTTTTTGCTGTGGATGAGAAGTAGCCTACCTAAAGTAAGCATTCAGTAATTAGGAAAAAACAAACTTTTTTTTTTTTTTTTGCTGATCCGAAAAATGATCCGATCCATGACTCAAAATCCGTGTTTGTTACACTGTTACATTGGCTTCAAAGTGTGTGAGAGCCTTGACTTTGTCATGGAATAGAAAATAATTTCTTCTTCTGGAATAGTGTTTTCTGTTGAATATTCCCAAGAATAATCAGTTAAATAAAATAATAATTTAAAATATCTTCATAGTTTTGTGCTAGACTTTTGCGGGACTTTCAATTTGGTCTTAAATTTTGTTTGAAAATGGTATTAAAAAGTCTTAAAATGTCTTAAATTTAACTTGGTCAAACCTGTAGACACCCTGTTAGGCTTATATGAGGCTCTTTTTACAACTAAAAGGTTAATATTGTTTTTCCCTTCTAACAAAACAACGAATTAGCCGTGCATTTATATGGAAATATGCTTTAGGAGCTATCCATCCTCGCATTCGACACCTCTTGACTGGCAAGACGGCCAAGAGCAGAAACTCAAACAGTGAAAGTGAGTTGTTCAAAACCTTTCTTTTTAGTAAACTCTGTGTACACAAACAATGTTCTCAATGCTCGAGTTCATGTGTAGAGCCCAGGCGATACTTCGAGCAAAGTTTAATGGTGTGTCGAGCCTTCTTAGTGTTGTAAAAATATCGATTTTGATGTGCTCAAAGTTATGCCCCTAGTACTCCCATTCACCAGCCATTGACCACAAAACGAAATCACGGTCAATCTCAAAAACAGCTCGTTTGTTGTAATTATGCTTTTAGATATAAGTTTGTCTTGTTTACAGTAAAAAAAACAGCCCAGGTTGCATTTTGGCAATAGTTATCCTTTAACATTAAAGCTGAATAAAATAAGCTTTCCATTGATGTATGGCTTGTTAGGATAGGACAATATTTGACCGTGAAACAACTATTTAAAAATCTGGAATCTGAGGGTGCAAAAAAATAAAATAAAATAAAATAAATCTAAATATTGAAAATTGAAAATCGCCTTTAAAGTTGACCAAATGAAGTTCTTAGCCATGCATATTACTATTAGCCATGCAAAGTACGTTTTGATATATTTGCGGTAGGAAATTTACAAAATGTCTTCATGGAACATGATCTTTACTTAATAACCTAATGATTTTTGTAAAAAAAAAAAAAAAAATGACAGTCCCATGTTGCGTCAGTCCTCAAATGACAAATGACTGTCATGACCAATTAAAACGTATGTTTATTTAAATGCAATGTGTGGAGTTTTTATACGGTCCCTTACCCACCATCTGTCCCATTTCCGTTTTCCAAAACATTTTACATTTGCATTTATGCATCAGGCAAGTGATTCAGAGTGCATATCGAACCCACGATCACATGATTGAATATTGTACCACAATGCATTACCTATTGAGCTACACAAAACCCGAATTATGACGCAAATAAATAAATATGAAAGTGTCCTGTTGTCCATAAGGGTGCAAATTTAGTAAACGCTCCGATGGGTTGTATTTCAGGGATTTGACAAATGACCTATACAGGCGTATTGGTTGAAGGACATGTTGGAAGGATCACATATGTGACCCTGGAAAAACCAGTCATAAGAGTAAATTTGACTGAAAGCTGAATAAATTAGCATTCCATTGATGTGTGGTTTGTTAAGATAGGACAATATTTGGTCGAAGTACAGAACAAAGTTGTCCAAATGAAGTTCTTAGCAATGCATATTACTGATCAAAAAATACATTTCGATATATTTACGGTAGGAAATATCTTCATGAAACATGATCTTTACTTAATTTCCTAATGATTTCTGGCATAAAAGAAAAATCGATCATTTTGACCCATAGGCCTACAGTGTATTTTTGACTATTGCTACAAGACTGATTTTGTAGACCAAGGTCACATATATCAATTACAGAGCAATGAATCAAATCAAATCGTGGGATGTCTTGAAGTATCGGCAAATTGTATCTGGCTAACAAAATTAATGTCAGATCATATTCTGATGAAATGTCTGATTTACACCACTAGTACTTGTGCATTTTAAATTCACATTATAAAGTCAAAAGCCAACATCTATTGCGAGTCGAGACCTTTACTTTAAGATCCACTGTTCTATTTAAATGTGGATCAGTGCGAATAAAAAAGAGCTCATGGGAAATAAAGAGGAGCTTAACCATTCAGACAGCCCACCGTCTCACTGCTAAAACCTATTGTGTTTGAGGAACGATAGGCTAATCTTCTCTCCCTCCACTTTTCTGGAGTTACAACATTTTTCTTGTTTTTTAGCTTCTTTTTAAAAGCAATTCACACTTCACAACTTTTTCTTTGCCTCAGTCATCATGATATATCTATGCTCCTCCCCAGCACTCTGAAAACATCAAGATCTGTTCCAAAATTAAGCTATCCTGTTTTCTTGTTCTATCACACATCTTCCCATTTTAACACCCTCTCCTCATTCCTCCATCTTTCTCCCAGCAGGATGATGCTTCGCCTGTCAGCTCCTGTGTCTGAACGTCTCTTTTGTTTCTTCTGCATGTGAATGAGTCTGCATGTGAACAAAAGTCTCTGTGGATTTCTCTCTCTCTCTGCTTAAGAGCGCCTATCCGTCTGCCAAAGACTAGAAGCACACTGAGCGATGAGGGGCAGAGGGCAAGCAATGCACATGTACTGTACTGTAGATGTTACTCAGATAGAGGAGGTCAAAGATTAAAGGGCAATGAAACAAACATCAGAGAGAACAATACATCAAGGTCATGAGAAGAATCAGAGGAACCACAACAGGGCTGTACAGTGCCATATTTGTGCTTGCAATCTTTAAAATTATACTAAGGAAGACTATTTTAATCAATTAGCATGTGTGAGGTACTGTAAGTTTCATTGCTGATGCTTGGAAAATCAAACAACGAACACGTGCAATGAGTCTAATGCTTTGCCTTTGCCAAAGCCTGAGCACTCAGAGCTGCACTGCATAATTTAAGGCAGAACAGTAAAAACTAAGACGATCAATAAAAGATAAAAGAGGATATATCACTCTCATAATGATTTGTAGCATGTTAGTAAGACACAAACATCCAATAGGCTATTTAGATCAGAGGTTAACATATGTGGGTTTTCAGTGGGCTATTCTTAGACCACTAGAAAGAATATGCTGAGGTCAAAAGTTTGCAGAATCTGCAAAATGTTAATTATTTGAGCAAAGTAAGAGGGATTATACAAAATAAAAGTGTTATTTTTTATTTAGTTCTGACCTGAGTAAGATATTTCACATAAAAGAGATTTACATATAGTGCACAAGAAAAAATAGCTGAATTTATACAAATCACCCCATTCAAATGTTTACATACACTTGATTATTTATACTGTGTTGTTACCCGAATGATCCACAGCTGTGTTTTTTTGTTTAGTGATAGCTGTTCACGAGTCCCTTGTTTGTCCTGAACAGTTAAACCCGCTGCTGTTCTTTAGAAAAATCCTTCACGTCTCACAAATTCTATTTTTGTGTATTTGAACCTTTTGAGATCCATCTTTTCACACTGAGGACAACTGAGGGACTCATATGCAACTATTACAGAAGCTACAAAAACTCACTGATGCTCCACAAGGAAAAAAAAATATGCATTAAGAGCCAGGGGTGAAAACTTTTGAACATAATGAAGATGTGTACATTTTTCTTATTTTCCCTAAATATCATGTTTTTTATTTTATTTAGTACTGCCCTTCAGAGGCTACAGAAGATACTTACATGTTACCCAGAAGACAAAATTAGTTAAATTTGCCCTGATCTTCAAATTCAAGCATAGTTGTTCCTTCTGGAGCATCAGTGAGAGTTTGAACCTTCTGTAATAGTTGCATATGAGTCCCTCAGTTGTCCTCAGTGTGAAAAGATGGATCTCAAAATCATACAGTCATTGCTGGAAAGGGTTCAAATACACAAAAATGCTAAAAAAAAAAACAGAAGGGTGGTTTAAGTGTTCAGGACAAACAAGAGACTTATGAACAACTATCACTAAAAAATCATTCAGGTAAGAACACAGTATTAAGAATCAAGTGTATGTAAACTTTTGAACAGGGTAATTTTTTATAAATTCAACTATTATTTTCTCTTGAGGACTATATGTAGTAATCTTTTATGTGAAATATCTTATTCAGGTTGGTACTAAATAAATAAAAAAAAAAACGTGTTTTGTATGATCCCTCTTATTTTGGTCAAGTAATTCACATTTTGCAGATTCTGCAAGCTGGATGTAACTTTTGACTTCAACCGTAAATAAGAAGGTATCCCTTGTGTATTTGTGATATGACTGAACAAAACCAAGTGTAAACAGGGCCTGAGTCATTGTGAGATACTAAAAAAAGGTTCACTCTAAAATTCAGTTGCAGCCTGATGGTCCGTGTACTTTGTGTTCATTTGTTTTTGAATTTAAAACGAAATAAGCAGAAATGAGAAAACAGTTCCTATATTCGTTTTTTTCATTTGTTCAGAAAACGAAAAAACGAAATTTCGACTCGATTTTTCGTTTTTTTTGTTTCATGGGTAGAAAACTGATAAAGGACTTCAAAATTCGTTTTCCACTTGTGGGCGATTACAAGACGCCCCTTTCCGCCGATTGGTCAACCAAATCTGGACAGGTGCCATCCATTGTTCATTCAACAAAATAAAAGACCATTATTTATTTATTTTCATTCATCATAATTGCAGTCTTTGAAACAACGAACATACAAGGATAATAACATTAATCGTTACAAATTATGCAAACAAAAGATTTTCAGGCTTTAAAATAATTCACAGGTTGTCGCGTTATTTCTTGTTTCTTTTAACGAATACAGGTTGCTATACCTGTTTCTATTAAAATAAGTAAAAATAGATATTATATTTTTGTTTCAACACATGATGATGGCTTTCTTCTGTTCAACCTATCTCGTTTCATAAATATTAATCTGCATGTTTTATTTTTTAAATCTGACAGTGCAAAGAAGAACGGATCAATGTTCAGCCAAGTGTAAATACACAGCAGTCATAATTTTTCTTTTAGACATGCTCAGTTTTGGACTAGAGATGGTAAGTGCAAATACTGTAAAGCAAATCGACTGAAGGTACTCAGGTGGAGAATTTAATTTTTACTGTACTGTAGACCTATATATCATAGCCACAGGAAAGTTTCATTTTGACAGCTTTGCCAGCTATTATAAATGTGCACAGCCTAGATGCTGATAAAATCAAATAAAATAAAATATTATTATATATAATAATATATAATATTATAAAATAAAATGCTGATAAACAACTAGTTAAATTACGCTTAGGCTTGAAAAGTCGGTGTTGGTGTTAAATTACTTGCCCACCGCCCCAGTGTAGTTTTTAATAGAAATTTTATAAAGAAATCATTTTTATAGAAATAATATCGATAGTTCAGCGGGACAATCATCATTGTGGTCGTGTCAATCATCTCGCTGGATCACTCGTCTCATACGCTGTTGCTCATGCTGTATGAAGCAGACGATTGTCGCTGTACTACCTTGATATTATTTCTTTAAAAAATATTTCTATATAATATTTCAATCAAAAACGATGGTAGGGCGGAGGGCAAGTAATTCAATCGTTGAATGACCGAACACCGTGAATCACCGACTTTTCAAAGCATTATTAATTATCTAGCTGATATCAACATTGTACTTAAGCATCTAGGCTGTGCACGCTTATAATAACTTAAATCCTGGCAAAATGAAACGTTCCTGTGGCTATGATATACAGTAAAAATTAAACTATTTGTACTTCTTATGTACATGTGATTTTCTTATTCTTTTCCTATTTTATTATTATTATTTTTGACTTAGTTTATTATATTTTGGTAATTAATGTTATTGCACTTGTATGTTTGTAGTTTTAAAAAACTGCAAAAGAATGAAAATAAATAAATAATGGTCTTTTATTTTGTTGAACGAACAATGGATGGCACCTGTCCAGATTTGGTTGCCCAATCGGCGTAAAGGGGCGTCTTGTAATCGCCCACAAGTGGAAAACAATTTTTTTTAGTTTATCCGTTTTCTACCTGTGAAACAAAAGATTAAAAATTGAGCCGAAATTTTGTTTTTACGTTTTCTGAACAAATGAAAAAACGAATAAAGGAACCGTTTTCTCATTTCTGCTTATTTCATTTTAAATTCAAAAACAAATGAACTGATAATCTAACTAAGCCATTTTGCGATGTTGGTTTTATTTCGATTAATCACACAGCCTATTGCAATGGTTGTTTGCTTTAGCAGTCCAACATGTAACTTCAGTCTCAGAAGCGTTACGCCCACTCACGCTGCCCCCTCAGATTTCAGAGCCAAGTGGATTTGAATAATTACATTCAATAACTTCCGAAATCAAGTTTTAGAGAGTATCACATTTGCATAAAGAACAACTGAAATTGAAAAAGTATCTCATCTAGGGCTCCAAGTGAGCCTCTGGTGCCTCTTAAAAAAAATCTCAAAATCCTCATTCGCAGAGAAATAACATGAAGTTCACTTTCGAGAAGAACATGCAACATTTATATAAAAGATCAGGCTGCCAGAAAATGAGAAACGCAAACGGCTTCAGACTGAATACATTAGCGCAGAAGTGTGAAGAGCGAGAGCATGATTTCTTTTTAATTCCAAACACAGTTCCAGCGATGAGCCATTTTCATTCGAATATGTATGTGTGCATGTAGAGGACATATCACTCACCGTCCATCTGATCCTGACAGTGTGACGCCTTCCTCTCTCTCTCCTCACTGCAAACAGAGACACTATCATTATCATGCTGTATAGAGCAATGCTGGCCTTGTTCCAGTCACCTCATGGAGCCCTTCAGGAGCCATGACTATACTGCACTCATCTAATAAGAGCTCAAAATAGTAAATGACTGAAGGCTTTTGGCACCCATTAGAACTGCCCATGTTTGAGACCATTCCCAGACACAGTAATCTAAGCACATTTGCATATTCGTAGAAGAAACTATCGCTCTAATATGACAGAATGTGATCCAAGTTTGACCCATATTTCTTGTCCTCTAACTGTGGCTGTATCCTCACGAGGAGTGCTGCAGATGTAAGGATTTGGACAGCGCTCTGGGTTATGGATGAGCGCTTAACAGCCATTAGCTCCGCTGCTCTGCGCAAGTCTCTCTAAGTGTGCCGCGGTTAGCGTGTTGCTGTTGGATACCTGATTAGGTTGCTGGAGATGGAGTAGTCTAGAAAGCCCTCCAGGTCTGCCAATCCCAGACTAGAAGCACTGCTGTTCCCATTTCTGAAACACACACACACACACACACACACACACACACACACACACACACACACATAAAAAGATAAATGTGTACACATACACTAGTCAGAAGTGTGGAATAATTATGACTTTTGAATGTTTTGAATGGTTTGATGCTTCTTGATTTGATTAAAATGCATCAAAAACAACAATATTGTTAAATATTATTACAATTTTAAAAAATTGTTTTGTATTTGAATATATTTTAGAATATAATTTTATTCCTGTGATCAAAGCTAAATTTTCAGCATCATTACTCCAGTCTTTAGTGTCACGTGAACCTTTAGTAATCATTCTCATACTGCTCAAAACAATGCTTTTTTATAATTTTTTATTTGTTAAAAACTATTTTTGCTGTTTAAATATTTGTGTGGAAATCATAATGCATTTTTCAGGATCCCTTACGAAAAATAAGTTTATTCAAGTGTGCTGTTACTTCTTTTAAAATAAAAATAGAAAAGTATACTTTCATTCTACTTTTTATATACTTCTCAGAAATAAACCTCAAAATGACATTTAAGTATACTTGATATATACTTTGAGCTATATTTGTGCTCTGAGAATCTGTGTTTTCATTGTTATACGCTAGGGGCGCTGTTATACATCTTCTGAACAGAATTTCCAAAACACAAGTGAAGAAGAAACCAAAACAACAGATGCTTCCACATGTAATCTAACACAATCGTCAGACATAAAACCTAGATATGGAAAACTATGTCACGTTATGGAATAAAATGTCGATCCATGAAGAGGTAATAATGACTGTCAAGCTTTGAGGTGTTGATCAACTCCATCTACGTTTTGATTATCTTTTTTTTAGCTTTTTGTTTAAAATGTTGTTTATTTATGTATTTTTTTTTATTTATGAAACATACCCACATATAAGTGTTTATAATAAAAGAAAGCGTGAAGCTCGACTAAAATGTTTTTGTTTACAAGCAGATACCCTGTTCTTTCTTTTGATGTTTTGTTCAGATATTCATATAACAAAATGTATACTAATTATTACCTAATAGGACACAATATTATACTTAAAGTATGATTTAAAGTTCACTAAAAGAAAACCTACAAGTATACTTGCAGTATAAATCTGCTAAACTAGTAGTTTACTGAGACTATACTAAAAATAAAGTGCACTAAAAATGCATAAAAGTATTTAATTAGTAAACTATCAGTATACCTATAAGTTCACTTTTAGTATACTTGCAGTACAAACTGAAAACATAGATGTAAACTAGTTGTGTACTCAAAGTTTACTACTGTTATACTTAAAGTAAACTTTTATGTACTAGAAAGTGGGCCAATTTAGTCTCAATGAGTATTGAAATAGTACACTTAAAAGTATACTACTAGTACACTGATATTTTTATACTTACTACATAAAGTATACTTAAAATATACTTGAACATTACTTAAGTATACTTAATAACATAAACTTGAAGTATACTTTTTTTTTTTTGGTAAGGTATTCTTTCCTGAAAGTTCAAAAGGACAACATTTATTTGAAACAGAATTAAAAACAGTAAAATTATAAAAGTCTTTACTGTCACTTTTGGTCAACTTAACACATCCTTGCTGAATAAAAGCATTAATTTCTTTCTTTTTTTAAATTAAAGCTTACTTGAAGCTGAAAGATCATGTGACTATGGAATACCTAAAGGGACATGGTGGTGAAAAAAAATTTGGGGTTCAATTTTTTGCATTCCCTTGCAAAACTTCTCTCACACAGATAAACACTTCATGTTTACTTTACAGCATGTCCCTTTAGGGTCTCCATATGTGACACTCAAGATGCTGAAAATTCAATTTGCATCACAGGAATAAATTACTTTTTAAAATATATTCAAATAGCAAACAGGTCTTTTAAATTATAATAATACTTCACAGTATTACTGTTTTTACGGTATTTTTTGAGCAAATCAATGCTGACTTCTTTCACCAACATAATAAATCTTAATTATTCCACACTTTTTCTTTCTACGCATCCTCTTGTTGGTTCTGTAAGGGTGCGAACAATGCAAAAGCTACTAATTGTCTCAGCAATGATCACTAAGCCGTGGACAGCAGCAGGGCTTGGAGTAGAGCGAGTAGGCATGAACACTGGCATGAGATTAATTAGCATGGGCATCGTGGGCAACTCACTGCCAGCTAATGACTATGAACGTGAGCCACCTGTGCCCGTACCGACAACAGCCGGATGAACAAGCAGAGCGTAACCTTTCCCCCTGACAGGGCGGAAAGACAATGAAGTGGGGGTTAAAGCCAGATGGAGGCGAATGGCCGCATACCCAGACTCAGGTAAGTGAGGATGGCGTTGGGTTGGCACAGGTTAGGAAGCCTCGGTGAGCGTGGCAGGCTGGGCATGATTTAATCAGCAAGAGGTACTCACACAGCCATTACGTCCTTTTCGTTCTAGAGTCAAAAGGATGTGACATATGACACCTGCCTGTCACTGTGAGGTACATCCTGTCAGGACTATAAGCACTGGCTGTGGAGTCTTTGGGTGAAGACCTCCAGTCATGCTGTCAGAGCCGTTAACTCACACAGCTGTACTGGACTGAACTCGCAAATGGCATCTCTCTCACTTCAGAGAGTTACATTACCTCAAGTACTGGCTTAGAGTGTGTTTATAGGTGTGTGTGTGTAATTGAAATAATAATACTTTGTTTTTTTGTGACCTGGACCACAAAACCTGTCTTAAGTAGCATGAGTGTATTTGTAGCAATAGCCAAAAATACACTGCATGGGTCAAAATGATCGATTTTCTCTTTCATAAAAGATATTTTGTAAATTTCCTACCATAAATATATCAAAACATAATTTTTGATTAGTAATATGCATTGCTAAAAACTTCATTTGGCTTCAACTTCAACTTTAACAAAACTTCAACTTTAAAGGCTTTTTTCTCAATATTTTGATTTTTTTAGATTTACACTTCTCTCATGTTTTCATCAATTTGCAAAAGAGAAAGTAAGTAGGCCTATAGAAGAAAGTAAATAACTGTAAAAAAAAAAAAAAAAAAAAAAAAAAAAAATGGTGAAAAAAAGCCGAAGTCGAAGAGGCCGAAGCCACAGAAACCATAGATGGGAAACCTAGGCAGAAGCAGAGAAGAAAGTAAATAACTGTAAAATAAAAAAAGTAAATAAAAAAACGGTGAAAAATCTGCAATTTATTAAGACATGCATTACCATTCAAAAGTTTGGGGTCAGTAAGACTTGTAATAGTCTTTAAAGAAGTCTCTTATGCTCATCAAGGCTGCATTTATTTGATTAAAAATACAGAAAAAAACAGTAATATTGCAAAATGTTTTTACAATATAAAATAATGTTTTTTATTTTAACATACTTTAAAATAGAATTTATTCCTGTGATGAAAAGCTGAATTTTTATCAGTTGTTACTCCAGTCTTAAAGGAACACTCCACTTTTTTTGGAAATAGGCTCATTCTCCAACTCCCCCCGAGTTAATAAGTTGATTTTTACCGTTTTGAAATCCATTCAGCCGTTCTCCTGTTCTGGCGATATCACTTTTAGCATAGCTTAGCATAGATCATTGAATCCTATTAGACCAATAGCATCGTGTTCAAAAATGACCAACGAGTTTCCATATTTGTTGTATTTAAAACTTAACTCTTCTGTAGTTATATCGTGTACTAAGACCGGTGGAAATGCAAAGCTGCGAGTTTCTAGACCGATAAGATTAGGAACTACACTTCCATTCCGGCGTAATAGTCAAGGAAGTTTGCTGCCGTAATAAGGCCGAAGCAGGCGGAGTATTATCAGAAATGAGTTCCCAGCTAGTTTAGCATTTGCACATGTGCTGCGTGGTATTACTGCTCCTGCTTCGGCCATATTACGGCAGCAAACTTCCTTGACTATTACGCCGGAATGGGAGTGTAGTTCCTAATCTTATCAGCCTAGAAAATTGAAGCTTTGCATTTCCACCGGTCTTAGTACTCAATATAACTACAGAAGAGTCAAGTTTTAAATAGGACAAATATCGAAACTCGTTGGTCATTTTTGAACGCGATGCTATTGGTCTAATAGGATTCAATGATCTATGCTAAGCTATGCTAAAAGTGATATCGCCAGAACAGGAGAACGGCTGAATGGATTTCAAAACGGTAAAACTCAACTTATTAACTCGGGGAGAGTTGGAGAATGAGCCTATTTCCAAAAAAAGTGGAGTGTTCCTTTAAGTGTCAGATGATCTTTCAGAAATCATTCTAATATGCTGATTTATTATTAGAATGATCAATGTTGGATAATATCAACAGTTGTGCTGCCAAATATTTTTTGGAACCTGTGATTTTTTTTCAGGATTCTTTCATGAATAACAAGTTTAAAAAGTGTTTATTTAAAATATAAATATTTTATAACAATGTAAATTATTTATTATTAACTTTTAATAAACTTTTAATTATTAACTTAATACATCCTTGGTGAATAAAAGTATTAATTTCTTAAAAAAAAAAAAAAAAAATGTACTGACCCCAAACTTTTGAACGGTAGTGTGAAATGTTCATGTTTTCATCCCAATATTACTATTAGTTTTGTTTTATCTATGTCCTTAACAAGCCATACATCTCAATTATTCAGCTTTCAGATGATATGTAAATCTCAATTATATATAAAAAAAGGCCCCTTATGACTGGTTTTGTGGTCCAGGGTCAAATTTTATTTCAGTTCAGTTAATACTTTTTTAATTTAGTAATTATGTTAGTTTTGTTTTGTCTGTTTCCACTTTTGTCCTATCCCACTAAAAAAATAAGGTTCTTTAAGATATAATCTTCCAAGAAGTGACATTACATTTTGTGGGAAAACACTTGTATTAACAAAGGATTTGATGTTGGTTAATAAAACAGTCCAAATCTTGTTAAAATTAGTACTTTAAAAAAATCAGGATTTCAAAAGATGATTAAGAAATACATCCAATTGAACAAAGCTGACAGCCTCATGTAAGCTAACTCTAAACTGGCTATATTTCCACCCTTCTGTTCTGTTAGAAATCCTTGAATCATTTTCTTGCCATTGTGTATATAATTTAGTTAAAATGAATTATGCAGTACTGAGTCTGGTAACTATAAATTACATCACCTAATCATTTTTTGTTTAATTTACAGAGCTCAAATAGTACTGCATAACAGGAATGACATAAACGTCTAGTAGGCAATTTTCTTATATTTATTACTCTGTATATGCATGTCTCTTCAAGTCATTATGTCTGAATCTGTATCACTATGCGTGTGCATTTGTGTGCTATAAGGTGAATTAAGGGCAACTGCTACAGACTTTAAAGACTGAGGACTAATCACACAAGCCACATCACATTAGTATCGATTAAGATGTTTAAAAACTGTTACATTAGTAATGCAGTGAGGGCAAAGTAAATGCTTTAACTCTTAACTCTCGCCGGAGCTCTAAATGAATCAATCGCTGCTGTAAAGATGAGGGAAGCAGGCTCGCATATAGGCGCTACACTGCATTCTGGACGTGCCCAGCGCTGTTTTGCATCTAGCACATTAATGAAAAGCCAAATGGAGAAGCCACACTGTCCAGCAAGGCATGATGGTCTACTGGAAGACTGACCCCTCGCTTAGCTGGATAAAGCTACTGGTGGTCTCCTCCTGGGGGTCGTCTTCAGGGGCAATCTGGGCCCAGCTGCCTGAGCCACTTTCCTCACTGCTAGCGCTGAGAGAGCGTCGCTCCACCTCCACATCTGCAGAGGGCGCTGTGGCCACTGAGGAGGCCCTGTCTTTGTCACTGCTGAGGGGGGAAAGAGGACACACGGCAAAACTGCAGTGTCACAATAAGCCAGTAATTCTACCTGACGACTGATCCTCAGGCAGCAGCTGAGTTTTTTCTTCTATGAAAAAGTGCTTTCCTTTTTAAATTTAAACTGCTAACTTCCCCCAAAGTATCTTTCAGTGTCCAGAGATTGGGTCAAGAAAAGGAAAAATCAATCTATATTTCTCTCTTTTTTTAAGCACTGTAAGAAACTACGCCAAAATGAGGAGAATCCACTTTTTAGAGATGTGAGGTTTTGTTTTTGTGTGACAACACATGAAGCAAAATTGTCACATTTTTGTGTTGTGTAAACTTCTGAAAAAGAGTCATGAATTGACAATTCTCCATGGTATTTCGACATATAACTGTATTATAGAAAAACACTAAGTTGTTAGTCCAAAAAACAGCTTTTATTGAAACCAAGGTGCCAAAGCAACTAATTTTGTACTTTTGTCTCTGTATTACGTAATAAAGATTAATGCATCAGCACAAAACTGCCTGTGCAGACACAGATCAATGCCTACTTCATCATCCCGTCTTTGGCCCACCAACTTGCACGGTAAATTCAGGGCAGTATACAATTTAAGAAAAATGCAATTCATGACACCTTTTATATTTCTGTAGTCCTTCCTTCTTACAGTAATAAGAGGCTTAACCTCTGAATAAAGGATGTGAGGTTTTTTTTTGTAGACTGTACCTGCTTTTGGTCGCTGTCTCACTCTCTTTGCCACTTTGTAGCTGGACCTGATGCGATGCTTCTCTGTGGTTGGGCCCAACCCTTCCCCTGTCTTCTGAGGCCTCTTCTCTTTGATCTGGTTCAATGTGAATCAAGGGTACCTCCCTCTGTCCACGCCACGCTTGCCTCATACAGGACGAACTGTGAGAGCTACCGCTATTCTCCTGATGCTCTACACTTGGCCGGTTTACACCATTTTCACGACGAGAATGTTTAAAGCCATGTCTCCTTTCTCCAACTGGAACTTGTGGCTGACAAGCAGCCACAACGCCATCCTGTTGGCCTCCAAGCAGGGATTTGCCACTCTCTACGATGTCTGCCGCTAGACGGTTAGCAAAGAGCTGTACATGTGGCTGTGAGTCTGCTGAATCGAGCTCCACACTGTCCTCTGAGGGCTCTGCAATTATTTTATTCTTGCGCATTAGAGACTCGATAGAGCTGGCCCAGGTTTCGTGAATCAGCATGTCTGTGATTTGGTCCGTTTGGCCACGTTTATACAAGCAGGAATCAGACTTGCAGAGTCCTGTTGATGACACAGAGTTGGTTGGATAAATGTTGAGCGAGTCCCCGTGTACATTTCGGGCAAAGCCATCGAATGAATTGGCCTTGATGGGTGAGTTTACAGTTAGTCTGGAATCTGAGGATCGCCTGTCAGGAACAGAAGACTGACGGATACAAAATGGGGTTCTGGGGGACGGGGGTAATAGGCTATTACTCCACTCTTTGGTCTTGGTCATATTGTAGTCCTTGTTCTCTTTGTCCATGTCTTTCAGCATGAAGCGATAAAACTCCTCGGTGATACTCTCAGTGCTAGACTGCTTAGAGAGACAAGATGATGTGCGCACATTGAGGTGTCCATTTTTTTTACTGGCAGCTTGCTGAACAGCTGCAGCAAGGATGCTGCTGGCATTTTTTCCAGCATAGTAGTCCAGCAGAAGGTCAAACCCTCGACCCTCTGTCTCCATCTGGTTCACCATGAACCGAGAGAACTCATCCGTAATGCTCTCACAGCTGGACTGCTTGGAGATAGAGCTACCTCTGCTTAAATTGTGCCCAAGCCTATTTCCCGGTCCCAAAGTGTTTGATGTTCCGGAGGGATCTGCGTCCTCCTCTGGAATGCTCTCGTAGCTTGACGCTTTCCCCCTGCTGCTCCATCTTTCACACTGTAGGCGACTGCGAGAAGACTGTCCAGATTTGGAAGTGTCAACCACGCTCAATTCTGGACAGTTCATTATCCTGGCTGTGACCTCTGATGCAAAGAGTGCAAATGGATCAGAGGGTGTAGGTTCGTCTAGATTGACAGTTTCATCCACGACGCGGTTGACCAGGCGCTCCATGAGTTCAGGTTGTTCTTCGGTTTTACGTTTGATTTCACTGAGACGTGGAGGTCTGTGTTTCTTGGTGACTGCGGTGCCATTTTGTGTCTCTTTCCGGCGGAGGGCTGCAGCTGTGCGACAAGGCAGAAGCAGCCCCTCTGGACCTTCCGAACCACCCTTTAAGGCGCAGAACCATGGCTGCTTTCCGCTCGAGTTCTCCAGGCATATCGCTGCCAGCTCTGTAGCCATGGAGACCACTGTGGTCGCCAAGTCTTCAGCGAAGCATGTGACAGGAGTTTTGGGCTCATATGAATCCATTTTAAGAGCCACAAGTGCTCCTGAAGAGGACAATAGAGATTGCTGCCTGATCTCGCTCTCTCCTCCTGCCCTCCCTCGTGGCATGTGAAGTGGTGAGCTTTCAGCTGAAGGGAGCACAGAGTCTCCGTTCTTGTCACTCCTGCCAAGCTGTGCTTGCAAGTCAGATTGCTCTTTGACCATAGTGGCAGTCACCCTGTTCAGAGTGAGTCTGTAGGGTTCTTTCAGTTTTGTCTCACTTTCTTTCTCCTCCTGTATGTGCTTTTGCTCTCTCTCTCTTTTCCCTATGAGAGCAGACAACTTCTCCACACTGCTTCGCCTCTCACCATGATTGTAAGTCTGGCTTGGCTCAATCAAATGCTGTAATTGGCTCAATGCTTCTCTGCCAGACTTGGTATCAGCCTCATACTCCCTAAAGCTTATGCTGCCTTCTTGCCCGTCATATGATCCCATATTACATTTTGAAATGTCACTGATTTTCTTTGATGTTACACATAAGACATCAAATAGCAAATTATTCACACAATCCAAGAGGAAACCCTCAATGTTTGGGGCGTCTTTTCCAGGACCCTCAAGCTCTTTTCTCTTCTCGGCCTTCTCAAGGGCATACTGAAAGATATTATCTGATATTTCCTGGGTGAAGTTATCAAGATCCTGTTGTTCCTGATAAGGCCTTCTTGGGTTTGTGATGCCATCCACTATCTTGTTATGTGTGGTCTCAAGGAAGTTAGCAATGCTTGAGTAGCTTTGTTTGTGGGTAAGTACAGCTGAAGCTTCCCTGAGGAGAACCTCAGCCACATTGGCTCTGAAAGCCTCAACGCTGGTGCCCTCTGCAATGCTACAGTGGAGAGGCACTGCAGTTGATGCTTGGGCAACTGACAGAAGTCCCACAGAGGCAGAGTACATGTCTGTTGAGTCTTCATTATCCCCAGAGTCGTCTGCTAGATCTACCGCGGCTACGGCTCCAGCAACCTGAGACATTCCACATACTGCAGAGGAAAACGAATACTCCCCTTGTTCGGTCTCACTCTCTTCTTCTTCACCCTCACACTCATCTTCTTCTCCTGAGTCCAGTGTCAGTTGTTCTGTGACCTGAGGGGTGGTAATGGTACCGATGACACTCGCAGCACATGCCAAAGCTATTTCCACTGGTTTAGTGGCGTGTCCAATTGACGAGTTGTGCTGGGGGTGACTACCATGCTTTGTTTTGGCTCTGTTTACTTTATCTTGCTCTGATGCACCATGTGACTGCGCATCCGGCCACTCTGTTACCTCCTCACTGTTGTCAGGACTCTGGACTATCACAATTTTAGGAAGTTCAAAAGAGCAGGCTCGTGCCCTCAGTGGCACTTCAGTAGAATGGCTTACTTCACTTGAGTGCTGCGAGGTGGTGGACACACTTACAGCTGCCTCCGTGACAAAAGAAGGTTCGTCCTGTGACAAGTGAATAAAAGCATCCTGCAGGACTGACTCAGCCAGATTAGTGGCATAGTGACCAGCTGACTCGCTGGTGTGACGACTGACTTTATTTGGCGTAGCAGGTGGGCCTCTTGAGGGGGCGGAATATGTTCTTGAAAGCTTTTGGGAGTTAGACGAGGTGCAGAGGGTCTCCGAGTCTTCACTGTCCTCTCTTTCTATTTCATTCCTTCTTTGAGCGTGGGCTGCACTCAACACCTTAACTGACTGAGGCATGATAGAAATCTCAGGATCTGCAGAAAGAAAGACATTTGGCAGGGTTGGCGAGGAACGGGGTGAGGGGCACACAGAGAGAGAGAGAAAATAGATTAAAGCCAGACCTCTGAAAATGACTTCATAATCCTACACAAATAGTCAAATTCAAAGCACATGTGAATGATGCCCATTTATAGGACAAGTAAGAAATTAGTAACAGAAAGACAGCCGGGACAAAACTGAGAAAGGAAGTAAAACGTGTCCAGATTTATCCTCTCCTGTTGCTTGCTACTTCAAATTGTTATAGCTAGGTTAGAGTGAGTCCAGTCAGACCTATTCATACCACTCTGTTGTGTGTGTATCCATTTTCCTTTTCCATAACAAAGACCGTACAAACGCAGATCTCTATCTGGGGTGATCTGATTATGAATATTACATTGCCTTTGAGGAGAGCATAACCTTCACACAGTGTTACTTCTAATTTCATATGAGAGATTAATTATAGATTATCGCAGTGTATCTTGTCTCTTTAATATTAGACTTGAGGCAAGTATCATAACATGTAGACATTCAGGGGATTGGCTTACTGTTAGAGGCCAAAGCAGGGGCACAGAACAATGCACGACAAACAAGCTTTCAGACATGCACAATGGAAATGCACAAGACATTTTGGGGACAGTGCTTCTATGTTAGGGAGTCTTCCATGACATATTTGTAAAAACAACCTTCATATAAAATGTTTTGCAACTCTTTCTGTTTGTCCCTCTTTCTCTATCATACACTTACTCATTAACATATACTGAAGAGAATTAATTGTTTCACTGCTGTATGTTCTGATGCATCCATGCTGTTGCTTGGTTACTTTGTATCTAAATAAGTATAGCAGATTGCAGATCCGAATAAGAATATTATAACCAACACAACCCAGACAAAAGTTGAAATCCAAATTATTCCCAAAGGCAAAACTAAAGGCTTTGCTTTTTATAGATGCAAATTTATGTGACATGCCCAAATTGTTTTGAAAACCATAATCTCATCCGTAGTGACTAGGGCTACATTGTGTTACTAAACTAAGAAATAGCCTAAGGGTGGAAACACTCCCGAAAAGTGCTAGAAACAGGGCCACTCTTATCGAAGCAGGCTCACAGAATGCTCATTCAGCCATAATTCAAGCAATTTTCTCCCCATTCACAAGGTGGACAGGAGGGAAGATGCAATGAAAGTGCCAGAGCTGCACTGAAGTTGCATTTTCTGTGCAACAAGGACATAGAAAATACCATACAGAAGATCAGATATTGACTTTGGATGAGGTTTCTGACTGATCTGGATGGACAGATGAACTGGATTTCTGGGTGGACTGGTAGATGTATGGACTGTTTACCATTTCTGAATGGGTCATCCTCGCTGTCTTCCCCAAGCTGTTCAGAGGCAGTGAGGAAGTCTTCTTCGATGGATGAAACAGAACGGTTGGTGTCATCTTCAGCAGCCCGCTGACCAGCCAATCGGCCATGCCTCTGCCTCTCCTGCCCTGACTGTAGTCCAATCAGGAATTTGTTGATCTCAAAAATGACACTATTGGTTTGGGCAGGGTGGCGCCCACAGGAACAATGCACCAGACAGACATCCGCTGTTCTGTGGCT
Source organism: Garra rufa (assembly GCF_049309525.1). Lineage (NCBI taxonomy): Eukaryota > Metazoa > Chordata > Actinopteri > Cypriniformes > Cyprinidae > Garra > Garra rufa. Next base: position 8,985,908 of record NC_133371.1, read on the forward strand.
CTGAGATTCACATACATAATCACAAACACAGTTCAACCACACAGACTGTAAGCGGTGAAATTATGTCAGATGTTCCGGTCTATATTCATAACTTACCTGTGGGTGGCTGGGGTCATGCTGGCAGGAGTCCGGTGACTCTAGGCTGCTGAGAAGCAGAATCTCATTTTCTTTGGGTTGCCGCACTCCGAGAGACTCAATTAACCGTGGCAGCTCTGGGCACACTGAGGCCAGTTTCTGTGGGGAAATTTATGCTAATATTCAAGTCACATAAATGTGGGTCTTTGCTCACATTATCTTGGTCAGTTGTATTGTTTCTAATTTCCCTTTTAATTAGACGAAACATTGTTTATGTCGTACGCTTAGGAAATGATGAAAGACATTCATCTATTTGTTATTAACTTTAAATGAATTGGAAATGAGAGGGTGGACGATATTTATTTGGATATTAATGAAAAGGTCAACTGGAAATGAGAAAACACTAGCCTATTATTAGTGATAGTTAAACGTTTTTAAAGATGCTTTTCCAAAGCAACCTGTTTTTTTTAGCAGTATATGCATTGCCTGAGAATCAAGCCCATTACTTTTGCATCATGCACATCTTGAAATAAAGGAAGGAGAATTTTTCACCTTAATGTAGCTGTCGTCATGCCGATCAGGGGTATGTCTGTCCAGGTTTACGAAGCAGATCTGCGAAAAGAGAGGCTGAGCTTAGAGAAATAAGCACATACCTGAAAAGTGAAGTATCTGTACATGCGTTATAACACACACACAGCGTACCACAAGGACACACAGGATACACAACAGCAGCACTGAAAATCCTCTGAACTGTTGCAGCTTTCAAATGTCATTTTTCATTCCGCATATTCATCACTTTCATTTACATCGTCAAATCTTATGCAGCGCTGCCTAAAAGTGCCATATTGCACAGAATGTAGTGAATAATAACTTAAAGGGGGGATCCAATGTTGTTTTATGCATGTTAAGTTATTTACACTGTTAAAGAGTTAGATTCCATTGCTAAACATGGCCAAACAAAGTTTCTAAAAATAATTTGAATTTATAACAGAGTATTTCTGTGCCGAATACACACTTTCGGGTTTATTACAATTTTCAGAAAGTTTTTTTTTGATCATGGCTCTTCATGACATCCTGAAGGGTGGAACTCTTTCTATGGGCATTTCCCCCAAAAGAGCGTGTCTGCGCACACATCAACCAGAGCGAGCGCAAAAGTGCGCCCATAAACGCACTTCATTCGGCTGCACTGCTGCATGGGACTCAGGAAGAATGTCTCTAAAGAAGTGTCGTTTTGGTTGTAAGGCTGTTTTCAGAAAGAATCGTGAAGCTGTATCTTTATTTTGTAAATATGATAAAACTAAATCTTTTTGGAGATATGAAGGATGCATTACTACTTTATAGATCCTCAAGATTAACATAACACTGGGTGAAACTGTGTGTGTTATGCCCCCTTTAAAGTTTACAGATTTTCATCCAGCTCTGTATTGTTACAATGTCGGTATTATAAGTAACCTGCACATTTGTCAGCAGTGTAGGGGAAAGTTACTTTTAAAAGTAATGCGTTACAATATTGATTTACTTCCTAAAGAAGTAACTAATTATGCTACTTTGTTACTTTTTATGGAAAGTAATGTGTTACGTTACTTTGCGTTACTTTTTAAATCTGGATAGGGCTTGCTTGTTTGTTTTAATATAAAAAGTTCTATTTTTGGCAAATGTAAATGCATTTTCACACCAAAATCCTCAGGCTTAGAGAAAAGTAAATTCACGCCTGTACAGTAGACCGCAGAAGAAAAATGCCAACTTTTCAGCAATAAAAAAAGGAAAACAAATGTTAGATTATCTGAGTACTTTTTTGCTTATTAGTATAGATGAATTGGTTTATCGAAGGTCGGCAGCAAAGACATCGATTAATAAAATATGGTTAAATACATAAAGGATATTTGTATTATTTAACATATTTAATTATTGCAGGTTTGCGTAGAATTTCACTGTTTTTATTCATTTTGAGGAATAATGTATCTGTGTTTTTAGTGAGTGAGATGAATTAATGCATGTTTACATTTACTCTAGAACTAAAGTAACACCTTACTTACAATTTCTCTCAACATGGGGACAGGAGAGCTTTTGATCAATAAATGGGGGGAAAAAGTAACTGGGGTTACTTATTTGAAAAAGTTTTTGTCCATTAAAAAGTAATGCGTTACTTTACTAGTTACTTGGAAAAAGTAATATTATTACGTAACTTACGTTACTTGAAATGCGTTACCCCCAACACTATTTGTCAGTAAATTGAGGACTTTTGACAGCATCAGGGCTTTGTTAAAACCACAGATCAAACATCTGTATTTTTGTACACCAACCATTGGCAAACAGATCAGGCACTGCCAATTTTATCTGTTTCTTTTGGTCATGTAGCACCGATTTTGCATAGACAGCCAAGTTTGATTAAAAGCCCATCTTGCAAGCAGTGAATTACTCCCTAAATGTTAGTCTTTTCCTCTCACAAAGCTACCATTGGACTTCGAAGACTTGGCATACAGTGCAGGAGTCACAGACCACTTTTATGGTGTTTTTTTTTTTGTCGGCTTTGACAGCTATGTCACTATGAACAGCCAGTGTATGGAAAAGATTTCTCCTTTTGTGTTTCACTGACAAAACAAGGTGGAGTTGTAAGCCACTGCATACAAAACCTTCATCTCCTTCTTCCTCATGTTTACACAGCACATATTATCAGTTATTTATCACTCTTTATCACTGTTAAACAAAGCTTTCTCACTCTCTTTTCTGTCTGCATTCATCTCACATCACTCTATTCACTTCACATCATTTTGATTTTGAGTTTTAATTGTTTTTTATCGACTCTCACACGCACACAATCACACAGACGCTGCACCTTACTGATTCTGATGACTCATCGCTATCTTAAAAGCATATCATGTTGCTCGTCGCATGTTTATTTCAACTGTGTCCTTGTGAATGTGAAAGAGCTCTTCTTTCACTCTTCACTCAAGACATCACTTAAGATCACATTAGTGACAAATGTCTCTGGAATCTGTAGGTTTCTTTGAGTGAGGATGGATTTCACCTTCAGGTATCACAAATGTAGCACTTCATCTCTCTTATTCCTGCTGCTGGTACTTAATGCAACAGTAAATGATCTAGTACATCTATAAGGGTTTATATTTAAGTGTATGAAGTGTGTTAATAGTTCTGGCCTGAGGAAAGCATCTGCTATTGAAAGACAGACAATGAGAGCAAGAGAGAGCAAGAGAGAGAGAGAGAGTAACCTGCCATAATTGTCCTGAACTGTCATATTCACATAAGAACCGATCTTGTGCTGGAGGATTGGAGTGTCTCAGCCGTCAGCTGGCACCATTAATGTATTGTGGTGCACTGTCACTGCCTTCTTTTGACACACACTCACGTAGTAAACAAATAAACACACACACACACACACACACACACACACACACACACACACACACACACACACACACACACACACACACACACACACACACACACACAATGTGCATTCCTAAAATAAATGGTAGGTCTAATTAGATTTATTTTTTTCAAGAAAATATGCATTGTGCTTGGCCATGCAGAAGGTGCTGGTTTGCCATAATTCTGAATGGTTGCTAAGATTTGGCTAGTTGAGTGTTAGGGTGTTTCTTAGTAGTTGCTAGGTGACTGCTAGGTACCTATTGCAAAGAGGAAATTAGCTCGTATGATGCAGTGAGTGACACAATGACCGCTGTTTGTCATTAACATGCACTGAATAAGCAACCAACTAAATAAGGATTCAAGCTTATTTTTTATGAATCTAATCCAAAAATCTAAATATGTATGCCTGTTTATGCTATCAATTCAAACTAATAACTAATAATACACTGGATTTTCTGAACCAGGGTTATTATAGTTAACTTAAATTAAAACAATTAAAACTAGATGAAAAAAGTTCTTAGACAAAGTCGGCTTGAGAAAGCATTGTCTAAAAGTTCGAAAATTTTGAAAAGCTAAAAGTTTGAATTTAATTGTTGAAATTGAAGTTTGGGACAATGTGGGAACACACACGTTTCTAGCATGAATCAGCATGTTTCTATCATAATTTAGCTTTAACCATGTTGCTAGCATGATTTAGCATGAATTAGCATGGTGCCAGCATGATTTAACATGAATTAGCAAGTTTATAACATGATTAACAAGTTAGCATGTGTTGGCATGGTTAGCATGCCACTAGCATGATTCTAGCATGATCAGTATGTTTCTTGCATGTTTAGCATGTTGCTAAAATGATTCTAACATCATTTGCATTTGATTCTAGCATTTTTAACATTTTATTAACATGTTGTTCACATGTTCCTGGCATGATAAGCAAGTTACTAGCATGTTGCTACCACGATTCTAGCATGATTAACATGTTACTAACATGATTAGAATGTTACTAGCATGATTCTAGCATGATTAGCAAGTTACTAGAATGTTGCTAGCATTCTGCCAACATGATTCTAGCATGATTAGTATGTTTCTAAGATGATTAACATGTTTCTAGCATGATTTTAACATGATTAACAAGTTACTAGCATGTTGCTAGCATGTTCTTAACAAGATTAGCAAGTTACTAGCAAGCTGCCGACATGATTCTAGCATGATTAGTATGTTTCTAACATGATTATCATGTTTCTAGCGTGATTAGCATGTTACTAACATGTTGTTAGCATGTTCTTTACATGATTAGCAAGTTACTAGCATGTTTCCACCATGATTAGCAAGTTACTTGCATGCTGCCGACATGATTCTAGCATGATTAGTATGTTTCTAACATGATTAACATGTTTCTAACGTGATTAGCACGTTAATGACATGTTGTTAGCATGAGTACATTTTTTTAGCATATTTCTAACACGTTTCTAGCATGATTAGCAAGTTGATGTTGATGTCCTAAAACACGAAACGATCGATTTTTGTGAGAAACTGAACAGTATTTATATCATTTTTACCTCTGATACACCATGAGCTCAGCATCCGACTCATTACACATGTACGTGCTCTGGCGTAGTATACACAAACGCCGGAAGCTATCTGTCGCGTGTATACGACACTCATTGTTTACACAGTGCATAAAAATTGTGGGTATAGCGGCTATTCAAAACGGTAATTACTTGCGCTTATCCTGATTGTTCAAACCCATTTAAAACTAAAAGATTATGTTTGCTTGTGCAAAGTCATCCAGGACTTTTCACCGGTTTCCCCTTCCGGCGCGTTCACGTGTAACGAGCCGGATGATAAACTCGTGCTCAGGACAGATGGACGTGGCTGTTTATCAAAGGTAAAAAATGATATAAATACTGTTCAGTTTCTCGCAAAAATCGATCGCTTCATGTCTTTGGACATCAATGTATCGTCACGAGCCACAGGGTGTAATTTGGATTTGTCTGTGCATGTTTTTTTTTTTACTTTTAAAGGTCTGGTGCCCATCCACTCCCATTATATGGCTGACATGCTGCACCAGTTTTAGCTAAAAATCTTTGTTTGTGTTCTACTGAGGAAACAAAGTCGCCTACATCTTGGATGCCCTGGGGGTAAGTAGATAAACATCAAATTTTCATTTTTGGGTGAACTATCTCTTTAAGTTTAAAAAATAATCCTTTTTCAAGAACTACAACAAACGGCTCATTTGGACTACAGAATATCATTCAATTAAATCCCGCCTACGGATATTCAAATCGTTGGTGGGTGGGGAGGGACGAGGTGGGGGATTCGCCTAACTTTAACTATGTAGGATGGACATCCGCTTCTGGGATGCTTCATAAATGCGAGCATTGACTAAAGTGTCCGCAAACTGCTCCGGTAGCCGTGCTGGAGCCACGCAGTTGATGTGTGCGGTATCGAGGGTCGAAACAAATGTGGAGCTGCGGCTGATGTAAACACAGGCATTGACCAAAGTGATGATCATCGGTGGCCGTAGACGTGTGCAGTGTGTGGTAAGAGATTTACATTTTACATTTTTTCATCATATAGTGTAGATAGCTTCACTAGCCTTATGCTGGAGCTGGTTTCGGGCATGTAAATAATTAAAAAAATTAGCGCAATAATGATAATGAATCATGAATCGGCGATCTCACAGGCTGACGTTAGGAGCAACACTACTGTAACGTATTATTTACTCACTCTCCAGGCATCCTAGGTGTATATGACTTTCTTCTTTCAGACGAATGAAATCGGAGTTATATTAAAGGTCCCATATTGTACACATTTCTCGAGGTTTATTTTAGTTGTTGATGTCCTTAAGAATATATATTTCGGGTTTAAGTGCCAAACTCCATCTCAATATATTTTTACAGCACATTTTTTAGGAGCTCTGTCAAGAACAGGTCAATTTTGGCCCATCTAATTAATAATCATGAGCCTCTCTTCTGATTGGCCTGTTGTTTTCTGAGTGACGCACAGCCAGGCCAACCACAGGTGACTACGGTCATGTATGCTGTAGCCTAGCCCAGAGCCATAGAGAGAGCCTAGCCTGCTGATACTCAACAGGATATTTCAGAATGATCATTAATGTTTTTTTTCTTTTTCAAACACCGAATGCAGTAAGCTACATAACTGTTGCTTTAGTAAAGCCCCTTTCACAATGCATGCTGATTCCGGAAAATTACGGGAACGAGCGCTGTGTGAACAAAAGCCAGAACCAAATGCCATAAAGGCAGTGTTGTAGTGATGATGCACGTTACCGTGCGACTCTTCACGACGGAAAAATACGTGCAAAGTGGAATGAAGCAGCGACCAGGGAGCTCCTCACTATCAGCGCTGAAGCACAGATTGTTCGTCAGGTTAGTTTCAGTTTAGTGAAATGTACGTGTCGCATTACATCTCACATCCAAATGTCACATACTGGTTGTGTGTAAAGCACGCACAGATTCCGGAAAACAACTGTGAATGAACCAAATTTAACAATTCCGGAACAAATCATGGGACACATTATCCGTGTATTTTCCGGAATGGCTGTGTGAAAGAGGCTGAAGTTGACGTGCCACTGGTCTCATTAACATTGTTCAGAAGCCTGTGCAATGATGTAGTTTCCTGACATCCATTGACTGAACAGCGTTTACTCGACTTGTTTTCGTGTTGTTGTTGCTTAGCAAAAAAATGGATGCGATGTCTGGGGGTTTGACAAAAGGAGGGTGGGACGTGATTGGTGCTCGGGGTGATGACTGAAGGCGGTGACTGAGTAGATCGGATGTCACATTTTTACGGAAGTCACAGAGGCTCGTGAAAATGAACAGCTACTTTATGCAGGCTGTGTGCCTTTTCCTGTGGATTGACTGTTTTGAAACTTATATGGTAGTTACATAGCCCCTAGACCTCAGTTATCATGAAAAAAAGCCAGGAAATTCGATTTTGACAATATGGGACCTTTAAAAATAATCCTGGCACTCCCAAGCTTCAGAACAACATAGATAAGTGTTTCTCTCCATCAGTCCAAAACAAGTCCATAACAAAAAGTGCCTCACACGCCTCCAGAGGGGTCAGTAAAAGCCTCCTTTAGTGTTTTTGTAAGAAAAATATCAAAATTTAAAACTTAAGAATCTCTTTTTAAGCTAGTTTGCACAGTTGTACACTTTGGGACTGCTAACCAATCACAACACATTTAGTATTTCGGAAGGTGGATCTTCATCAAACCCGGAACTAATCGAGCCATTTGTGCCATTGAGAAAGCTATTGTAATAATGTAAATTATGTGAAAAATAATGCGTTTTTCGAACCACCAAGCATGAGAGCATGTTTTTGTGCACCCCCAAAAGAAAATAAAGACTTGGCTAAGTTACTTTATCAGTTATTTTACTGATATTAATGGCATATATTTCTGTTTTTATTAATATGTTTTTAATGTTTTTATTTTTGCCATTTTTCTATGAAATGTTCTATGAATACATCTTTTATATTTAATCAGATGGGGTGTACTCATTTATGCTGTGCACTGTACAATTCACTGCAGTTTCTGAAATAACTGAAATTAACACTAACATCAATAAAAATGCAACAACTTCTTTCACTCAAATTTCTTTTCACTCAAATTATGATTAATGGGTTTAATATCATGTGGTTCCTTGCATTACATAACCAGCTCCATCTGTATGGTATTTCTAATGTAGGTAACTTGCTTGGTATCTCACCCGGTACAAGTCTAGATACAAACAAGTGATAATAAAAGAGACCAACGACTTGAAGAAGAAAGCTAAAATGGTTGCTTGTATTTAGTGTAGGCAGTACATTATTTTCATGTTATTTTAAAGCCACTCACTGGACATTTAATTCCCGAAACTGCAACGATACTTAGACAGACATAATAAAATTGAGCCACATTCATGTCCATCGGATTAAACAGGATTATAGTGAATCTAATAGCCAACTCTGCTACATTCTCCAAATAAGACTAGCTGTCAGTGTAAATCCCTGTATAAATTTATTACCAGGCCTGAATGAAATCTGCTGGCTTGTTTATTGTGCATTTTCTAGGCTGACTTTAGGAGAAAATCTGTTCCACGGAATGGCTTTATATGTTGTAATACAGTATGTGATAAACATAGCTGATGTTCAGTTGCAAATATAATCAAATTGTCCAAAATATTTTATAAACAAGCAAATAAAGCATGAAAGATGCATATAATTTTGAGAAAGGTGATGGTTTCTGTTTTGTGGAAATCAGCAGAGATTTCTGTGGGTGCAATCACATCCCGTTAAAGTCACACAGACTACAATCGAGCATTTTGAAATGCTTCTCACATCCTGGTCATTTGCTGTAACACTACATCGCAATCACAGGGCACCAGACTGCGACTAAACGGTCACATTTTGAAAGATCTGCTACAAACCTGAACAGGAACACCAAATGACTTGGTACTTTAACAAACATTAACAGCCCCGGCAGTTCCAGACAGCATTTATGAAGAAAACAGGCACCAACATAGTGTTTCAAAACCCCAAAGTTAAACTAACTGTAGAAACCATAGTGTTATCTCTAACTACAGTACTGAGGATGCATGGTTTAACGTGTTTGTCACAGTCTTTTTACAAAAACCATGGTTGATGATATACAAAACTATGGCAAATTTAAAAAGTAAAATCATGAACTTTAAAGGCTCACAGCTATTTTCCTCCTGTGTAATAAATGTGCCGTTCTAATGAACTGATGAAATCACCGGCTTTATTTGCCTTCAGAAACTCCAAGCTGTGACTGAACTTCAATAATTAAGATACTGATGAAGAGAAAACAATATCTGTTAAGGAGTCCCAAACTCAGTGTTCCTGCTGTGAGAATAATTTATTTTTCAGCCTTATATAAATTATGTGCTAATTAACATACCAACTCAAACCCAATGCATATTAATTTGTCTACTGGATGAAATATGCAAACACAATAGCTATTTCCTTATTATTATTGATTTCTGTTCTGAAAATGTTTATTTTAATGGTTCGTTGCTCCAGTCTGTGCTTCTAAATCAGGTGCCACTGCTCTCACATGTTAGTCTGGATCACGTCAACTTTTCATTTATTATTCATTAAGCACGCATGGTCGTAGAAGCGTGTAGGTCATTTCAGTGTGGGTCCACTTAACTAAAGATACAGGCTTTTTTTTCTTACTATTGCTCAAAATGTACCCATCTATACATTACATTTCTCTTTACACAGTAGTAGTCAGTGTGCAGCTTGTATAGCAGTATAGATTTACTGTCCTCTGAAAATAACTAAACATACAGCTATTATTGTCAAAATAGAGTGAGTACACCCTAAGTGATAACAGCATGTTGTTTAACCATGCAAAGCCAAATGTCCTATTCATCCTCTTTATGTTTTTGTCTGCTTGACAGGACCATACAAAGTTGTGTATCTTGTATTAGAACAGTTAAAATTTGGTGATTCGGGTACAATTCTCTCATACTGACCACTGGATGTTCAACATGGCATCTCATGGCAAAGAACTCTCTGAGGATTTGAGAATTAGAATTGTTGCTCTCCACAAAGATAGCCAAGGCTATTAGAGGTTCAGTAACACCCTGAAACCGAGTTACACTACAGTGGTCAGGATCATACAGAGGTTTTCCAAGATGGGTTCCATTCGGAACAGGCCTTGCAAGGGTTGATCAACGAAGTTGAGCACTCGTTCTGTGCGTCAGGTGCAGAACATGGCTTCAAAAAACAGATGCATGAGTGCAGCCAGCATTGCTTTAACAGTTGCAGAAGTAAATGGTCAGCTTGTCAGTGCTCAGACCATACGCTGCACACTGCAACAAGACGGTTTGCATAGGCGTTGTCCCAGAAGGAAGACTCATCTGAAGCTGGCTCACAAGAAAGCCCGCAAACAGTTTGCTGAAGACAACCTGTCCAAGAGCATGAATTACTGGAACCATGTCCTGTGTGGCGATGCCCTGGTGAGGAGTATTTGCAATGGGACACCAAGACTAAAATATCTGCCTGTCTATACATCATTTAAGAAACAATAGGAAAAAAAAAAAAACTTTGATCTTTATATATACTACCGTTATGCTACAATTATTTTTATATTTGTATGTTTTTCTGCAAGGATGTATTAAATTGATCAAATATTTACAGTGAAGGCATGTATAATGATATAAAATATTTCTAGTTTTAAAAAGTTTAAACTTTCTACTAATATAAGAATCCACATAATATTAAGCAGCACAATCTACTATTAATCTAAAATCCAATATTATAATAATTTCTAAAGGATCATGTGACACTGAAGACTGGAGTAACAATGCTGAAAATTCAGCTTTGCATCACAGGAATAAATTACATTTCAAAATATATTCAAATAAAAATTACATTTTAAATTGTAATAATATTCCACAACATTACTATTTTACTGTATTTTCAATCAAATGAATGCAGCTTTGGTGAGAATAAAACTTACAGAGGACAAACCTTTGAACGTTACTATATAATTCTGTATTTTTATTTAATAATAAATAGGGATGCACGATATTTATCGGACAGATAAATTATCGACCGATATGGGTAAAAATTACGTCATTTTTATTGCTCCGATAAATAAATAAAACCCGATCCGATAAAGTACTCTTGCTGGTAAATCAATCAATCAGTCTGGTTTATCTGAGATTCATCTGCTTTCCGAGTGCAAGTGACTGCAGCTGTAAACTGCAGTGACTCTCGGCCTTTGTCGCGTGTAATACGTCATCATCTGTGTCGTCATCATCGCCTTCGCAGGTCTGGAAGTTTTTCATGGAGGCAGATGAGGACAATGCTACTGCTATTTGCAACACATGTTTAACAAGGATTCCGAGAGGAGGTAAAAAGCCGTTAAGTTTTAACAATCTTATATCTCACTTCAGAGGTCGTCATCGCGGTGAATCTGTTTTAGGGGCCGTTCACATGTCACGTCTAAAAACGCGTGGAAAACGCTGAAGCGCCGCCTTCTCTTTCTTTCCAAACCCAAAGTCTTTGCCAAACCGCTCTGTAGTTTGAGCTCCAGTGGCGTCTGCCGTTGCTAAGCAGCCATGACATGCGCTCTCCATAAAGACGCGGTAGTTTCAGCAAAGAATAAATAGATTTTCAGCATTAAAAATCGCTTGCAGTAGCTCTGTTATCAAATTTATTTAAAAATGTTTATTCCTGTACAGCTTTGATAAGCTGTTTCTCCACCTTGCCAGTGCTTTCAGTGTTATTAAGGGAAAGGATGAAGCTGATTGGTTGGTTCATGTCACATGACCTGCGTTGCGCTTGCAGCATTCTGAAGAGTTGAGATGTTTTTATCTCGATTCTGATGTTTTATTCCCCGCCTTGTACGATTTGGCTGCTGCACACATTCATAATATGATCAATGAGAATGGACTACATGTAAGCTTTACCACAGACATTTGGACATCTGACTTTACTCCATGATGCACTTTTCATTTTTTCCAGGTTGACAAAATGTCAAAGCATATTATTTTATTTAGAATTGTGGTGCCTTACACACAAAAAAAAAACATTTTTGAAGAGTCAGGACTGTTTGCTATGATTGTTAGACCAGATATATAATATAAATTTCATTAGTTTATCTTAGATTTTGTATTTTCCTGTGTGCACAAAATTATCATATCAAAATATGAATGTATTGGTTATCGGTATCGGTATCGGCATCGGCCAAAAGAAGGACTTAATTATCGGCTATCGGTATCGGTTAGAATTTTTCATATCGTGCATCCCTACTAAATAACCTTGAAGATTACAAAAGCAATTTAATATATAACTTGATTACTATTATACCTTAATACTTCATACTGCTATTGGACACATACAGCACTGTTTAGTTGTATCTCGGTTATATTGCTTGTAATTCATTTCTCTCCATATTAATTTTTCAGATATTTTGATGATATGACAACCCTAGTTCACACGATCTGTCACTGTCTCACATACGCACACACTGCACAAGTCCTCAAAATTGCTGGGTTAGAGAGGTCAACTCACAACTTAGAACATTTCACTCTTCACTGGAGTGGGAGACGGCAAGACAGATGGGAGAGAGAGAAATACAAGCTTGGAAAGAGGAGAGAGGCCGAGAAAGAGTGAGGGAGGAATTTGTGGGAATGAGATATCGAGACAGGAATGGAAGGACAGAGATGGCAGAGCGTCGTCCTTGCCAAGGACAAACTCATTTCACCCATTATCATCAGAGGGGAGACGGCAGGCACTCGCCACCGTGGCTAAAAATTACCTCCGCTGAGATGCGCCGCCACCTCGTCGCTCGCTACACCGCTGAGATTGAGAGAGAGAGAGATAGAGAAATGAAAATAATGAAAAGGGATGGAGAGGAGCGTATAAAAGAACAAAGCTGGGGATCATGGGAGTGGAAAGATGTTGTTTTGAGATGTTGCCATATTGCACTACTGGAACAAAGCAGACGTGCTCTTTATCATTTCCGACCGAGTGGGTTCACACACACCGATCTGCGCTTTCATATCCACTGAGCCTCTAAATGGGGCATGGAAGGAGTGAAAAAGCAGACACATGAACACACATTCCCGTTCCATGGCGAATCTGTGATGTGTCCTGTCATCTGAAGTTATCAGAGACCTTGACAGACCGTTGCGTCACGGAGAACTCAGGTTCTCATGGTTTGGACACAAGAATGTCTGTGTTTGTGTTTGTGTGTGAGTGTCGCCTGAGGCCTCAAGCCTTGGTTCACTAGGTGCCCAGTGAGAAAGCAAATTCACATCTGTGCATGTGGTTATGACTACGCAAGACTGTCACATCCTGAAGGCGAGATCTGCCTGCAACGAATAACCAGTTAAAGCCCCTTCTTAAAATTCTTTCAAATCACGTCATTTTGTTGACATCCAGGCGGAGATATTGTTGTGAGAAACTGGCTGTTCTTTTCTCACATCTCGTTTTGCTTTAAAGCTTTGTTTAAAGAGGTATCTTTCCATTTCAGGATTTTTTGATTGTTGTTTAGGGCAAGAAAAAAAAAAGCACAGGAAGAGATGCTGTAGTTGTATTTTCCCTCTAAAATTGCACACTGTTACTACTGAGACGTCTAAAACCACGTACCAGCTGAACTAGGTTGGTTTTTGGATGTTTTTGAAGGACTGAATGAGAATTTATACATAAAGAATAATGCTACAACTATAAGATATTACAATTTATTAAGGAAAACGAAATGGTTTTGCACAGTAACCACTACATTTAGTAAAATGTGTTGATGCAGCAACCACTATGCATATATGAAAATGCATAACTATGATAACAACAAGCATTTTATGTTTAGTGAAAGATTTGCAAGAATTTTTTAGAGTACAAGTTGTTATGGAAGCCTGTTTAGGACAAAAAATAAAAAAGGTTACTGAGACTTTTTATCTCACAATTCAGATTTTTTTTTCTTCAGAACTGTGTGATATAAATTCACAATTCAAATTCAATTCAAAGTCAGAATTGTGAGATAAAAACTCTCAAAAACGAGTCAAGTTTTGAGGGGGAAAAAGAATGTTCACATAATTCTCATAATATCTCACAACTCCGACTAAAAACTCACAAATGAGTGTTACAAAGTCACAACTGTGAAATCTACATTTTATTTTTATTCAGTGGTGGAAACAAGCTTCCATTATATATGGAGATACATATTCCAGAAAAGAGTGCTAATGAATTCTGATCTGTATGCATGCAAGAAAAATTTTTAGTCTCCACAACTGAAGATATTTCAGACATGTTATATTAATTAACACACAAGAAAATGTACTTAGTGCAATGTAGTGATCTGCACCAATCAAACCAAAACATTTGAAACTACACTAGGAGAACCCACCCTAAAATGTCCCTTGACCTCCAGCCTGCACAGTCAAACCTATCTGTGCCTTAGAGGGTTAAACAAGTATTAAAATGATCATACTGAGAAAACTTTCTTTGCAGTCCAAAAAGACATTCTATTGAAACTAAACTGCAAAACCAGCTCACTGCAAACGTTCTGATATCAAATAAACCAACACACTGACATCTAAATGCATTCCAGCAGCAGATTGTTCTATGAATCTGTCACAATGTAATGCAGGCTTTGCAAAGAGGCTGTAGTGGCCAATATAATGGACCCATAGCAGCTTAGTCCCAAACCCTTCACAAGTGACTAGTGACAGAAAACAGTACAGAAAGATGCTTTATGATTCTAGATGGTGTAGTTACAGCATCTTCTAGCACAAATTAACAGCCTGGTAAATTATTGCTAAACAACCTGGCTCTGTAAACAACCACTCTGTTTCACAGTATCCTGGATCTTTGACTGAATTATATATTATGATAGGTGTCATTTTATCCAAGATTCAAGGGACAGACAAGAATTTCAAATAAATCCTGTCATATCGCTGACCTTATAAAAGAGGTGAAAATGGGGTTTATGGTTAGCTGGCTGTAGTCAGTGAGGATAGGACTGACCTACAGTATCACTCCTACTGGAGGCACAAATACAAACAAAAGTCTGAATAAAAGATTTTGCTTGTCAGTGTGTAAGTGTGTAATCTCATGTGAGCAAACAAATCTAGGATGGCCTACAGCTTTGGTACAAAACACACACACAAATGTCAAAATACAGATACACATCATGTCTCTGTCGTGTCACACTACACACAGTGCCCTCCACAAACCTTCTGTCTGTCTGTCAGGACATTACATAACCTCCGTGGCTATGTACAAGCCTTCTGCTGCAACGAGACCAGACGACATGAGAGACAAGAAGAGAAGAGACGAGAACAGATGAAATAAGTTGGGATGAGAGACAAGAAGAAAAGAGACAAGATGGGATAACATGAGAAAAGATGAGAAGAGGTGGGAAGAGACAAAAAAGACAAACAGAAACACAAAAGACGAGATGAGAAGAGACAAGGTGAGAAGATGAAATGAGAAGAGACAAAAGGCAGTAAAAAATACAAGCCAAGAAGAGACAAAAAGAGATGAAGAGACTGGAAGAGAAGAAAGAGAAGAAGTGCAGAGAAAACAGAAGAGAACAAAAGAGACAAGAAACAGACCAGACAAAAAGAGAGGAGAAAATATGTCAATGAGTCAAGTAGGGAAGAGAACAGAGACAAGAAGACATACAAAGGGGACACGGGACAAGGCGAGGAGAAGAGAAGAGATAATGTGGGGTGGGAGGAGAATGGCAAAGATGAGGCAAGATGAGACTAAAAGAGAAAAGAGACAAGAAGACACCTGAGAAGAGGAGAGTCAAGGAGACAAAAGAAGAGACAGATGAGAGACAAGGAGTTGTGAAGAGATGAGATGAGAAAAGACAAGAAGAGATGAGAATAGGTGAGAAAAGACTAAAAGAAGAGATTAGAAGACGAAAGACAAGAGAAGAGACAAAGCGAGGAGATGAAAAGAGAAGAGACAAGAAGAGGCAGGAAATTCAAGCCAAGAAGAGACGAAGAGACTGGAAGAGAAGAAAGACAAGAAGTGCAGAGACAACAGAATAGAACAGGAGAGACAATAAACAGAAGGTGAAACAAGAAGGGAAGAGGGACAAGAAGACACAAAAAGGACACAAGACAAGGTGAAGAGACAAGAAGAGAATAGAAGAGAAATTCGTCCACAAGGGAACAGATTGCATCATTGTAGCACCAGACAGTTTGAAAAGACATCAAATCCTTCATCATCTTATAAAATTTTACCCAGTTCTTAAAAATAGGTACAATTTCACATACTTCTTCACCTTCTACTTTGTTTCTCCTACTTATATACACTGCCATTTCTGCTTCACCCAACAAAAAATTTAAAAGCTGTGATTTCTTTTTGCTTTTTGCTGAGTACCGATAACCCAAAATAAAGTTTTGAACATTAAAACTTTCGTTCAATTTATTAAAAACAAATGTAAGAAAATTAAATAAACAATTGAGTCTTAAACATTCTGTAAAACAATGAAAAATAGAAGAGACAAGGCAAGAAAATGAGAGGTGAAGAGAAGAGATAATGTGAGGTGAGAGGAGATGAGAAGAGGTGAAAAATGACAAGATGAGAAGAGAAGAGGAGGTGAAAAGGTGAAAAATGACAAGATGAGAAGAGAAGAGGAGGTGAAAAGAGGAGGTGAAGTGAGACAAAAAGAGAAGAGAGACAAGAAGATACCAGAGAAGAGGAGAGTCAAGGATATGATGAGAAGAGAGGCATGAGACAATAGATGGGAAGAGGCAAGAAACGATGAGATTAGGTGAGAAAAGACTACGAGAAGAGATTAGAAAACAAAAGACAAGAAGATGCATTATGAAGAGATGAAATGAGAAGAGACAAGAAGAGATGAGAACAGGTAAGAAAAGACTAGGAAAAGAGATTAGAAAACAAAAGACAAGAAGACACGAGAAGAGACAAAGCAAGAAACAGAATGGAAGAAAAGAGATGAGAAAAACAAAACAAGGTGACTCAAGAAAGAAAGAGAGACAAGAAGACACAAAACAGGACACAAGACAAGGTGAGGAGACAAGAAGAGAATAGAAGAGACAGGGTGACGAGAGGTGAAGAGAAGACATAATGGGAGGTGAAAGGAAAAGAGAAGAAGTGAGAAAAGACAAGATGAGAAGAGATAACAGACAAAAAAGAAGAAGGAAAGTGAGACACAAAGAGAAGAGAGACAAGAAGACACAAGAGAAGAGGAGAGTCAGAGAGATGATGAGAAGAGATAAGAAGAGATGGATGAGACAATAGATGAGAAGGAGAAAAGGGAGGACAAGAGGCAAGGAGTTGTGAAGAGATGAGAAGAGACAAGAAGAGATGAGAATAGGTGTGACTACGAGAAGATATTAGAAGACATGAAAAGAGACAAAGTGAGGAGATGAAAAGAGAAGACACAAAAAGAGGCAGGAAATTCAAGCAGAGAAAACAGAAAAGAACATGAGAGACAAGAAACAGAAAAACAAAACAAGGTGAATCAAGAAGGTAAAAGAAGGGACAAGAAGACACAAAAAAGGACACAAGACAAGGTGAAGAGACAAGAAGAGAATAGAAAAGACAAGGCAAGGCAAGAATATGAGAGGTGAAGAGAATAGATAATGTGAGGTGAGAGGAGATGAGAAGAGGTGAAAAATTACTAGATGAAAAGAGAAGTGAAAAGAGGAGGTGAAGAGAGACAAAAAGGGAATAGAGACAAGAAGATACCAGAGAAGAGTCAAGAAGACAATGAGAAGAGACGGATGAGACAATAGATGAGAAGAAAAGAGATGAGATGAAACGAGACTAGAAGAGATGAGAATAGGTGAGAAAAGACTACGAGATAAGATTAGAAAACAAAAGACAAAAAGACATGAGAAGAGACAAACGAGAAGATAAAAAGAGAAGAGACAAGAAGAGGCAGGAAAATACAACCCAAGATGAGATGAAGTGACTGGAAGAGAAGAAGGACGAAGTGCAGAGATAATGTGAGGTAAGAGGAGATGAGAAGAGGTGAAAAATTACTAGATAAAAAAGAGAAGTGAAAAGAGGAGGTGAAGAGAGACAAAAAGGGAATAGAGACAAGAAGATACCAGAGAAGAGTCAAGAAGACAATGAGAAGAGACGGATGAGACAATAGATGAGAAGAAAAGAGATGAGATGAAACGAGACAAGAAGAGATGAGAATAGGTGAGAAAAGACTACGAGAAGAGATTAGAAAACAAAAGACAAAAAGACATGAGAAGAGACAAATGAGAAGATAAAAAGAGAAGAGACAAGAAGAGGCAGGAAAATACAAGCCGAGATGAGATGAGAAGTGACTGGAAGAGAAGAAAGACGAAGTGCAGAGAAAACAGAAGAGAACAGTGGAGACAAAAAACAGGTGTAGAGAAGACATAATGTGAGGTGAAAGGAGATGAGAAGAAGTGAGAAGAGACAAAATGAGAAGAGATAAAAAGTGACAAGAAAAGAAGAGGGAAAGTGAGACAAACAAGAAGACACCTGAGAAGAGTAGAGTCAGGGAGATGATGAGAAGAGATGGATGAGAGAATAGATGAGAAGGAGAAAAGAAAGGACAAGAGGCAAGGAGTTGTGAAGAGATGAGATGAGAAGAGACAAGAAGAGATGAGAATAGGTGAGAAAAGACTATGAGAAGAGGTTAGAAGGTGAAAGACAAGAAGACAAGAGAAGAGACAAAAAAGGAGGAGATGAAAAGAGAAGAGACAAGAGGCAGGAAATTCAAGCAGAGAAAACAGATAAGAACAGGAGAGACATGAAACAGAAAAACAAAACAAGCTGAATAAAGAAGGTAAAAGGAACAAGAAGACACAAAAAAGACAAAATACAAGGTGAAGAGAATAGAAGAGACAAGGCAAGAAGATGAGAGGTGAAGATAAAAGATAATGTGAGGTGAAAGTAGATGAGAAGAGGTGAAAAATTGCAAGATGAAAAGAGAAGTGAAAAGAAGAGGTTAAGCGAGACAAAAGAGAAGAGAGACAAGAAGATACCAGAGGAGAGCCAAGAAGACAATGGGAAGAGACGGGTGAGACAAACGATGAGAAGAAAAGAGACGAGAAGAGGCGTCATGAACAGATGAGATTAGAAGAGACAAGAAGAGATGAAAATAGGTGAGAAAAGACCACGAGAAGAGACAAGACATTGAGAGACACTGAAAAGACAGAAAAAGTTAGAGCAGAGGAAACAAGAGGAAACTTGAGGAGAGACGCAAGATAAGAGAAAAGATGAGAAGAGAGAAGTGACAAGAAGATGAGAGAAGATGGAATGAGAGGATATGAGCCAAAGTGAAAAGAGATAAAACAAGAGGAGAAGATAAGAGGAGCTTTCTAAAAGAGGGACAACATTCTCTACCTTCTTAGTCATTGTGTACAACTGCACACTCACAAAAACGATTTAATTACAGACTGAACCTATCAATTATGTCATTCTGTTTCCACAGGAACTTGACACAGCCTCCTAACTAACCCCAGCCTGCCACTGACCCCTGCCTCTCAACCAAACCAACATAATCAGTTACAAAGCACACATCATTATCAAACTGAATTTAATCAGAGAAGAACATTCCTGGGATGGTTTTATCCTAATGAATTTTTTTTCTGATCTAATAATGAAATGGATGTACAGTAAATCCCAGGTATGAGTGACCCAGAAACTGGAGGCTTCTCTTGAGAAACACACTGAACATCAGACTGCCCCAGAGGGACTGGCTGTGCAATTAGCATTTTGGCGCAATTAACGCCTTTTTCCTTTACAAGAGACCTTCTGCTAAATGACAACTAATAATCTAAATTAGAATGAATGCCAAATTTATTTCCACACACTTTGTGGGTGCACGATTCCTCCTCCGAGCATGTCCAGCAGAGATCAATGCACAAGTTAATTGCTCTATTAGCAGGGAACTGATTATAAAGATGAGAGAAACAACATTAGATTACACAAACTTTAATGTCTTGTGATTTTTCACCAAAAAGAAAAGAATCAGAGGATGAAGACAACTGAGAAGAACTGAAAAATGTCAAGAAAGGTTGAAAAAGATATTAAGTGCGTTTATGAGCTGATGCTTAATGAACCGACAATGTGTAAGGTCATGTTAACACCTTAAACTGTTCAGTTATCAGGGAAAGGTCATTAACGGTTTAAACAAAACCCCTTGACGCTCTTAAATAGTGTGAAATCTCTATCAGTGGTCTGTCAGCTAATTCAATGTTCCCTTCCGAGGGAACTCAAACTGCATCCTCTAGAGGACACTAGAGGATGCAGTGTCTCATTCCCCTTCTCAGGGAACCATGGTTACATACGTAACCTGAGACTTTCCCTTCCAAGGGAACTCAAACTGCATCCTCTAGTGTCCTCTAGAGGACGCAGTGTCTCGTTCCCCTTCTCCGGGAACTATGGTCACATACGTAACCTGAGGCGTTTTCTACTGTGTTTATATTTTACTGTGCAAACATAATTTAAACAGTAATATTATTACAATTTAAAATAACTGTTTTCTATTAGAATGTATTTTAAAATGTAATTTATTCCTGTGATCATTACTTCAGTCTTCAGTGTCACAAGATCCTTCAGAAATCATTCTAATATGCTGATTTGTGACTCAAGAAACATTTCTGATTATTATCAGTGTTAAAACAGTTGTGCTGCCTTATATTTGTTTGATATATATATATTTTTTTTTCAGAATTTGTTTGACGAATTGAACGAACCAGGTCAGAAATGGCTAACATGAAATCTATTTTTTAAATGACAGGGCTAGGGAAAATATCTATTTTAATGCATGTAACTTCAATGCAATTTTCATGAAACCCACAAAGTCCATGCCTCTGTATTTTCCCCAACATAATGGAGTGATTACAGCATGTTTGATGGGCTGTGGAGGATATATACAGTAGCTGATTACTGATAATGGCAGTGAAAGCAGCTGTGTGGACGTGTGATACAGCAGGCTGTGGCTTTGATAAACAGCAGAGCAGTCATCATTAGACTACTTTACACTGGTTTAGAAGTTCCATATTCAAGTACAAAACTTTTTTTTTTAAACATCTAGAACAAATTACTTAATTTTAATGATTTGATTAAGTAAAAAATTAACGCTAAATTGTATCTATCTATCTATCTATCTATCTATCTATCTATCTATCTATCTATCTATCTATCTATCTATCTATCTATCTATCTATCTATCCACACACATACACATACACACACAAACAAACACACACACACACACACACACACAACACACACACACACACACACACACACACACACACACACACACACACACACACACACACACACACACACACACACACACACACACACACACAC
Organism: Garra rufa; assembly: GCF_049309525.1. Classification (NCBI taxonomy): domain Eukaryota; kingdom Metazoa; phylum Chordata; class Actinopteri; order Cypriniformes; family Cyprinidae; genus Garra; species Garra rufa. The sequence continues at coordinate 9,007,199 of NC_133371.1, forward strand.
ACACACACATTATTTTTTTAAACACAGCTTCTTCTTAAAAAAGCTCCAAAGGTCAACATCCCACATTCTTACACTTATTTCACTCTAAAAACAATAAATAAACAAATGACAAGAAAAAAGCTGAACACATTTTGCATTAATCTTTTTGTTAAAGAATGTAATCATTTATAGCATAAACACACATTTTTAAGTTGAGGACTCAAAAAATGAAGTTGTTCCAACTAAATTAGATACAATTGAGTTATACCCATGGAACCCATTAATCAAATCTTTTTCAATTGAGATAAATAACTACGCACAGGCTAAATGTAACCTATTTAACATGCACATTTAATATTTAATAGACATTAGTTGTTACCAGAGCATAGTGCAACATACTGTACTTGTAGCCTCATGTAACCACCCACAACCAAGAGTTCTATTCTTCAGCACAATAATATCCACAAAGAGTTCAACAGCATCGAAACATTTAAATATCAAACATAAAAGCATTAAACACTAATAGGTCTTTACTAAAGGCATGCAGGGAACTAGAAATGCACTGCTCAAGTTATTTATTATTATAGTTTTAAATTTATTAACGCAGAAATGATCAACATTATGTCAACAGAACTCGTCAAAATAATGTTTGCAACTTAAAATAGTTTAATTAAATCAGAAAATTATAATTTTTAACTTGCAACCATGCATTTACTTAAGTCGTGGCAATGTGTCTCCTGAATTTCTTTAGAGTGTATCTTTCTCACGTTCTCTCTCTCTCTATTTGAGTGTAGTGTTGGCACTCAGTGCTGGCATTAGTATCTCAGCGCCAGCTGGTGTGTGTGGGTTTGATTCCCTGTGTGGAGCTTTTGTGTTAAAGGAACATCATGTGTGACATCAGCGCAGTAAAAGCACAGCCCTGATGAAACCTGTTCTGACTGCACCTGAGCCTGCAGGCGGAGTAGTCACAATCTGACCAGCCCAGCGCACTGATACGGAACATGGTATGTGATTTTCTGCCATCACAAATTACGGGTTGTGGTTTCCTGGCCACAGAACCAGCAGTCATCAGCACCACTTTGAACAATTAAAATTGTCTGGGTTTTTATTTCAAGGTGCACTAAGTAGTTTTTTGTTCGACTGAAAAAAAAAATACAACTTGCAAAAAGTTCTTCAAACAAATGTAAAAAAGTAGCTCAAACAAAACTATTTAAGTTGGAGGAGTCAGTTTGCTATTTTTATGTACTTAAGAATACTTTAAACATGATGCTAACAAAAAGCTGTTCAATGTATTTGTTTAAAACTTGTCCAAATGCCCAAAATTAAGTCACCTGATCAAACAATTTTATGTTAAACAATGTTTTGCAATTTCCCAGCAGCCATTGTATTTTTACACTTGTTAGACGAACCTTTGCGAGTTATATATATATTTTTTACAGTAAAACAAACAAAAACAATGTGCACTTTGACATAAAAATAAAAAAAACGATATGTTGTTTAAACTCAAAATTTTAACAACGCAGAATTAAGAGATATAAACACAATTTGGAGAAGAAAAGTTCAAGTTGTGATATATACAGTGAGGGAAAACATATTTGATCCCCTGCCGATTTTGCACGTTTGTCCACTGACAAAGAAACTATCAGTTTATAATTTAATGGTAGGTTTATTTGAACAGTGAGAGACAGAATAGAAACAAAAAAATTCCATGACCTTAATGTGCTTCTTCTTGAACCACTTCCTTTATTGCCTTGGCTGTCCGTTTTATGTCATTGTCATGCTGGAATCGACCCTTTTTTAATGCCCTGGGTGAGGAAAGGAGGTTCTTACCCAAGGTGATGGTACATGGCCCTGTACATCGTCCCTTTGATGCGGTGCAGTTGTCCTGTCCACTTAGCAGAAAAACACCCCCAAAGCATAATGTTTCCATCTCCATGTTTGACAGTGGGGATGGTGTTCTTGGGGTCATAGGCAGCATTCCTTCTCCTCCAAACACGGCGAGTTGAGTTGATGCCAAAGAGCTTGATTTTGGTCTCATTTGACCAAAACACTTTCACCCAGCTCTCCTCTGAATCATTCAGATGTTCATTGGGCCTGTACTTGTGCTTTCTTGAGCAGAGGGACCTTGTGAGCACTGCAAGATTTCAGTCCTTTATGGCATAGTGTGTTACCAATTGTTTTCTTGGTGACTATGGTCCCAGCTGCCTTGAGATCATTGACAAGATCCCCCCATGTAGATCTGGGCTGATTCCTTACCATTCTCATGATCATTGAAACTCCACGAGGTGAGATCTTGCATGATGCCCCAGACCGAGGGAGATTGACAGTTATTTTGTGTTTCTTCCATTTGAGAATAATGGCACCAACTGTTGTCACCTTCCCACCAAGCTGCTTGGCGATGGTCTTGTAGCCCATTCCAGCCTTGTGTAGGTCTACAATCTTGTCCCTGACATCATTGGACAGCTCTTTTTTTTGTTGTTACTCTGTCTCTCACAGTTAAAATAAACCTACCATTCAAATTGTAGACTGATCATTTCTTTGTCAGTGGGCAAACCTACAAAATCAACAGGAGATCATTTTTTCCCCCCTCACTGCAAAAATTCACATGCGAGAAAAAAAAATTGTAAGGTAAAAATTTGTGGCGAAAAAAACAAAACAATTAATTGCAATTCAATTACCTTTTTTTGTGGCGGAAAAACAACAACAACAGAACAGCATAACCAAAAACATAAAAATTCAGAAAGTCACAATTACCCTCCATGGCAGAAATAGGCTTCCATAGTCACTGTTAGTTAGCTTTTAGGGTTAATATTTTCAATGTTTGTTGATCTCACAGTGTTTGAGTGTGTTTATATACTTTTTAACCTCAAATGCTCGTCTTGTCTAGCTCAGTGTTTTTCAACCACTGTGCCGCGGTACACTAGTGTGCCGTGAGAGATCGTCAGGTGTGCCGTGGGATATTATTCAATTTCACCTAATTGGTCTATTTAATACAGCAGTTAAATAAACAAGAAGTTATTATTAAGTGACTTACATTGACTGACTACAACACTATTGCTTGATTTAGCTCTATTTCTTCGTCAAACGTCGAACAATCTGAAACAAGTCACAACTGCGCGCATCTCCATTCAAACACAGTGGTGTTTCGTTTATGAATGAAACGTGCGTTTTTAAACGAATCTAGTGAAATGATTCACTTTCCCATTCATAAAGACAGTCACTTGCTTTGTTCCCGAATGAACCATCCGTTCAAACGAATCAAATGAACGATATGATTCAGTAATTAAATCAGTGTCTTGCCGCCACCTGCTGGCAGATCTGTTCAGTTTTTTAAATTTCTGTAGTCATAATTTTATATTAAAAACATTAATCACAACATGAATTTATGATTTTGATTGCATTCATTTCACATCTGAGCTTTATTAAACAAATGAAAGGATAAAAACAAAGGTAAAAAACAAAATTCCCCTGTAAATCACTTTGAGGAGTCAAATAGCACCTCGTAATAGGAAGGCTATTTTTTTTTTTTATCAGAGTTTTGATTATTGGTTAGACTGTGCCCCTATTTTTTTTAAAGTTAGGAGCACAAGTGCTCCTAGCAAGAAAAGTAAGTATAGAGCCCTGAGCCATTTTTTTATTTATATTGTCAGACAGCTAAAACATTTTACAAAATGTGTTAAATCAGCTGCACAAAGGGATTGGCATGCTGAAAAGATTTGTCTATTCTTATTTTTGTTGAATGATAAATATAGCCTACTTAAAAATCATCATATTACAGTTCTTTTTTTTTTAAGAATTGTATATATTCTATTAATATTAATAATATTGTATTCTATTGATGTTGATTTTGATAGTAATATTCTAATCTGTATTCTACCTCAATTGATCATTGTTTGGAAAATATGTCTTGTTCTGACAATAAACCATAAATAATAATTAACTATCTGGTTTTTCTTTCATTAAGGAGAAAAAATCTGCCTTTAATATTGATAGATATAAAGATTTGACATTTATCGTAATAATTATCGATATCGACTGATATGAAAAAAATTATCGTGATACATTTTTTTTGCCATATCGCCCAGCCCTAATAGGCTACAGAGTTTCATTTTTTTACAGTTTCGATTGTTGGTGTGCCTTGTGATTTTTTTTCAATTAAAAATGTACCTTGGCTCAAAAAAGGTTGAAAAACACTGGTCTAGCTCTGCATCAACTATGTGTATTCCAGTTCATGACATTTAGGGTAGGTCGAAAAACTCTCATCTCACATTCTTCTCCAACTTCAAAATTGTCTTGCATTTGAGGTTAAAAATTATATAAATTGTCAATTTGTTTAAAAAATAACCAATCGTTTCGCTAGATAAGACCATTATTCCTCGGCTGGGATCATTTAGAGTCATTTGAAGCTGCATTTAAACTGCATTTTGGAACTTTAAAGTCATGGGCACCATAGAAGTCCACTATATGGAGAGAAATCCTGAAAAGTTTTCCTCAAAAAACATAATTTCTTTACTGAAGAAAGAAAGACATGAGCATCTTGGATGACGGGGGGTGAGTACAGTATCTGTAAATTTTAGTTCTGGAAGTGTTCTCCTTTAATGTCATGTAGTGGTTTGTAGTTTCTTGCATTATTAACACTAAACAATCTTTACTTGCCTTTTATTACTAAACACAACTCTCTTTATTTATTATAAAAATGTCAAAACAAATGATTCACAGAGGTTTTGAAGCTTCACAAAGCAGTGTTTTGACTAGTTTAGTTTTCATGAGTTCATTTAACAAAATGACTGCAACAGGATGGCAAATGTTTTAATTTATGTCAAATTTTTTCACAGTGTTTCTAATAAACTGACAGCTATCAGCAAGAAGGCATAATTTTGTTTAGTAGTTTTGCCAAAATAAATGCATGTTGAAATATATATAATATATAATTCAGATAACAGTACAATATTTTTTAAAGAAGTCTGCTGCATTTTCCAAACTAAATTGACAATTTCAATTGGTTGAATTGTAGTAAACACTTTGGAGCTCATAAAAATTAAGCAAAGACTTGCAACACTGAACAATCCTGACATTACATTTCCATAAAATTAGCATTACGCAGATAATCAGACAGGTAGCGTTTCATCCCCAAGGAGCAGAAATGCTAGCATGATCGTGGCATAATGTTATGCATAGTGAGATGGGTGCAGATTCGTCATTTACATGAGATAAGAAACTTGTCATTAAAGTAAAGAGAGGTATAAAATCTGTCATTAGACTCTAATTATCCCATCCTACAGTTAGTGCAGCTGTCATCTATGTGCAGCTAAATGCATTCTCTCAGTTCAGAGAATTACTGCATATATTATTCAGCCACAGCCAACATCATACCACATTATCACCCCAATCAAGAGCACATTTATCAGTGGGAGGCTGAACACAATATAAATGCCACCGCACTTTCACACGTACACACACACACACACGCAACATTTAATCACATGTATGGACATATGCGTGTGGATGGTTTCAGCACTTCTGAGAGCGTGTGATACGTGAGAGAGACTCACTGTGGGGCAGCCGCTGTCATGCTGGTCTTCCAGAAACCCAATTCTGCAGAGCGCCTTATCGTTCTTCAGCCAGTACTCCGACGAATCCAGAACACTGTTACTGCACAAAACCTAACACAAACACACTTTTTTCATAATGAGGCACAGCATTTAAAATTAAACATTACATTTTGAACTTACAGACCCTGTAAACATCTGTATCGAATGCCCTGCTCATACAGTTGAAGTCAAAAGTTTCCATACACCTTGCAGAATCTACAAAATGTTAATTATTTTATGAAAATAAGAGGGATCATACAAAATGCACGTCATTTTTTTAAAGTACTGACCTGAATAAGATATTTCACATAAAAGATGTTTACATATAGTCCACAAGAGAAAATACTAGTTGAATTTATGAAAATGACATTGTTCAAAAATGTACATACACTTGATTCTTAATACTGTGTTTTTAACTAAATGATCCACAGCTGTGTTTTTTTTGTTTAGTGATAGTTGTTCTTGAGTCCCTTGTTTGTCCCGAACAGTTAAACTCCTTACTTGCTGTTATTACAGAAGGTTCAAACAAACACATGCTTCAGAAGGAAACATGATGCATTAAGAGTCGGGGGTGTAAACTTTTGAACAGAATGAAGATGTGTACATTTTTCTTATTTTGCCTAAATATCATATTTATTTCATTTAGTACTGCCCTTCAGAAGCTACATGAGATTCCCAGAAAACAAAATAAGGTAAATGTACTCTGATCTTCAGATTCAAAATGTTTTGACCCCCGGCTTTTAATGCATTGTGTTTCCTTCTGAAGCATCAGTGAGTGTTTGAAACTTCTGTAGTTGCATATGAGTCCCTCAGTTGTCCTCAATGTGAAAAGACGGATCTCAAAATCACAGCCATTGTTGGAAAGGGTTCAAATATTCAAAAATGCTGGAAAACCAAAGATTCTTTGGGACCTGAGCTTTTTTCCTGAAAAACAGCAGGCAGTTTAACTGTTCAGAACAAACAAGGGACTCATGAACAACTATCACTAAACAAAAAAAAAAAAAAAAAAAAAAACAGCTGTGGATCACTTAGGTAAAAACAGTATTCAGAATCAAGTGTATGTAAACTTTTAAACTTGGCCATTTTTTATAAATTCAACTATTATTTCTCTTGTGGACTATTTGTAAACATCTTTTATGTGAAATATGTTATTAAGGTCAGTACTAAATTAAAAATAACATGCATTTTGTATGATCCCTCTTATTTTGTTAAACCTTTTTAAAACTGCTTAGAAATTTTGAGAAGTTGCCATGTGTGATTAGATTTGATCAAGAAAGGTCTCTGATTTCATGCAAGTGTATAATGTTTTGTTGATTTTAGACAAAACTATGGAGTCCAAGTGCTATTTAAATGTAAAATGAAATCTTAAATGTCTGGAATCAATTACAATGTGTGTAAAAAAAAAAATCATTAATAAGTTAATTATTAATTTATTAATAATCAATTATTTTAATGCAAAATGATTTGTTTAATCTGCTTAAAGATGGAAAATTATAACTTTTCAAATATTTAAAACATTTAATTCATGTTTAAAATGTTAGTTAAATGTAATAATAAAATAACACATTAATAACTTAATTTTAGATGCAACTTTTAAATTTTAAAATCTATTTGTCATACCAATTTAAATGGGTGTGGGATTTTTCCACGGTAAATTCTTAGAAAAGGCTCTCCCAAGCTCAATAATCCAGTGAATGGGTGTTGAGATTTTGAAGTCCAATAATGTGCATCCATCTATTATAAAAAGCACTCTGCACAGCTCTGGGGGTTAAATAAAGGCCTTCTAAACCTAATCGATGTGTTCGTGTAAAAAAATATCCATACTTAAAACTTTATAAACCATAATGTCTAGCTTCTAATTCGTGACCAGTGTTTTGCTTTGGTCTCTCCTCTGCACTTTCGCGTTTGTTAATTCCCAGCAGAGCTCATGTTACGCCTTCATCCTCCATCATCTGCTGGAACACCACTCTCATGTGAATGTGTTTTTGACAGTTAGCGGAAGATAGAGATTATTGTTTCTAAAGTTTTAAATATGAATATTTTTGTAACACAAATGCATTGATTAACATCAGAAGGCCTTTATTAATCCCCTTCAGGACTGTGTGGAGTACTTTTTAAGATGGATGGATGCACTTTTATTGGACTTGAAAAAATCTTAAAAGCCATTCACTAACATTATAAATCTTGGAAGATACAGGACATTTTTTTAATATAACGCCGATAGTATTCATCTGCAAGAAGAAAGTCATACACATAGGATGGCTTGAGGGTGAGTAAATCATAGGGTGGTTTTCATTTTCGGGAAAACTATCCTTTTAATATAACATAATTATGAATAAAATACAGACAAAATAAAACATGCATATTTGAACTTTCTTAAAATGTTCTTTAAAAATCCACTTCATAATTATTCAACTATTCAGGCTTCCTAAAAGCAAATATTCTGTCCATTTTAATGTTTCATTTACTTTATCTGTGTATTTCAATTACATTTTTAAACATAGACTAACTTGTTTAGACTTTTCCATTTCATATGATTGAATTATTGATTTCTTCATTTTATTTTAAACAGATCTCCCAGTCCTCCATTTAAACCCTTTGGCACAATGCTAATGTGTTAGTTTGAATAAGCAGCTCTTTGCCGTTAGGACTCTGGGACTATTCAGGACACATTAGCATTTACACTACAAATGTTAAGTGGCCACGTGAAACTGAATGTGCTTTAAAATTTCAGAAAATCATTTACACCTGTATTTAGCACTTTTTACTGATCAGATTTTCTAAGATGTGATGATTGTAGCATGACTACGGGACCACACTCTCCAAAATAACTCAAATATTGTATAAAAACTAAACTACCAGTATAGATTACAGTCAGCGTTCGAAATTAACACCCGCCAACCCACCAAATGCAGGTAAAAATCAGCTGTGGCGGGTAACGGTCAAATCACCAGCCAATTTGGCTGATTACATTTTGTGTATGTTCACTCATTAATTTATTTGGGGAAGTTCATGCAAGCCAAATCTGTGCAGGTTTAGTGCAAATACTGAACTTGTGAGACATGATGACATTATGGATTATGTTGCAAAAAACAAACAAAACACTCCTACAGAAATGCACGCATTCACGACTATGTGATGAAGTCAAATTTAGTGCGTGTGCGAATTTAAAGTGCATTTTTTCACTGCATGAATCAGTCTATTAATATGCATTAAATCAGGAAATCAGCAAGATTGCAAATGTGATATTGATTTTATACAGTTCAATAAACAATAAGACTTACTACGTACGTTTTAGACACCATATTGGCTGTTTTTGCTCTATTTCGCCAACAAATTATTCCAAACACAGCCACAGCACTGTTTTGCATCTCAGAGCAACATGATGGTGTTTCTTTCAACCGTTTAAATGATTCAGTTTAATTGCAATGACTCACTTATTAACAGTGACTTATGCCACCTACTAAAATAATTTCAAATATCAGTATTCAATGTTTTATGTTTAAAATATCAAAACGTTATTTATGCATTTGTAACTACAGGTTAAAGCATTCCATGTCCCTCTGGGCTTCATTAAACAGTGTGTAAATACATCTAAAAGGCACCTTAGATGCACAATGAATTTTGTTGATACTGATTTCATTTGTATGGTAACAGCCTTAATGCATTATTATATTATAATTGACTGATTAAATGTAGGAATTTCACTCAAAAGATGATGCACACTTTAAAAAATGGCTTTATAAAGGTAAACATCAATTTAAACTTACTGGAAAAGATTAATGTCTATCACTGGAGTGAACCGGCCACACAGAATATGAAGAATATCAAAGAATTCAGAAGTCAGTTGTCCAGACACAATAACACACTCCGCATAATACTGTCTAATTATCTTTAGCAATACCGTTAGCGATAAAATCCCCAGAAAATATTGAGATATTATTTTTTGTCAATATCACAGACCCCTAGTACTGACACAAAATGATCTGCAATGTTCGTTTTGTCACGTCCGGTATAGACAGTCTCAAACTGTTGGTTTATTTCAGTTTTTTTTTTTTTTTGGCTAGTAGAAGTTATGAATGGTCGGTAACTTAAAAATTTAGCTGAATTGGCTGGAGAGTGAAAAAGTTAATTTCAATCCTTGAATACAGTGCATATTACTAAGATTAATACACTTAAAAATAAAGGTGCTTCAAAGGGTTCTTCACAGCGATGCCATAGAAGAAGCATTTTTGATTCCAAAAAGAACCATTCAGTCAAAGGTTCTTTAAAGAACCATCTCTTTCTTACCTTTTTATAATCTGAAGAACCTTCTTTTGCCACAAAGAACCTTTCGTCAAACAGAAAGGTTCTTCAGATGTTAAAGGTTCTTTATGGAACCCTTTAGACAAAAAAGGTTCTTCTATGGCATCTTTATTTTTATGAGCTGAATTGCTGCAGTATGTGATTACAAATTTAATTTCTTTTCAATCTATCAATCTTAAAATGTATTTCCTCAATCAAATATTCAGCATACTAACCTATCAGGGGAAGCCATATCTTTGGTATCTGGTAATTTATTATCATCATTTCCATATGATTATTTAATACATACTTCTGGCAATCATGCTGTCACTGGTGTGTAACATACCAACTTCACAGCCAAGTAACCATGTCAGTAATGGACTATTATATATTATTAATGAAAAGTTAAGTGTGTAGCCCTTCAGTGAACCTTGCTAAATGTGTAATATTTCATAATGTAAACGTATTTGTGTAGGATGTGTGCAGGCACAAATAGTAGTTCTGATGCAAACTTAAAATGTTTGATAAAAATATATACCTCTTAATTGAATTAGCACTACTACTGATATGTGAGACGTCTCTAAAACAAACACAAACCCTCTCTGTTAGTGTGTAACCTTCAGCTTGATTCATTATCAGTGTGGCTATGTAAGCATTGATTTTCTCAGTGTGTAGTTAAGGAATAAACACATCCGTGTATGTGTGTGCGCACGTGTTTTCTTTGTTTAATTAGAGGCTGTGGGTGTTTGTATGTGTGAGCACATGTGTGTATTTTCTCTGCCCTTGCTGTGTGTGCCATCTGTACCGACTGTTTTCCTGGCAGAGTCGACCATATGACAGGGTCGCTGGGACAGTTGCGTCACGGTTCATCATGGTTAAACTACTGAGAGAGCTAATATGTCATTACAGGAATGGGTAACCTTCGGCAGATGGGTAATCATTAGCACACAAGGGATGAATATGTATTTATTTTATTTAGTAGTTTCATTTAGAAATGGACCTAATGGCATCTGCTTGCCAAATGAAATTACCTCTCACAGTAATCCTTTATTAATTTATGAAAATAAATCAGATTTTTTTTAATACTAAGTTTATCAATAAGTTCCAAAATTGATTCAAGTAAGAAGCACACTTTAAAACAAAACTATGATTTTGAGATGCATATTTTCACACTAAGGACAACTAGGGGGCCCATATTGCAACTATTACAAAAGGTTCAAACACTCACTTAGCTCCAGAAGGAAACACAATGCATTTTATAGCAGGGGGTGAAAACTTTTTGAATTTGAAGATCTGGGTAAATTTAACTTATTTTGTTAAATTGGGAAACATGTAAGTATCTTCTGTGGCTTCTGAAGTGCACTGCTAAATGAAAAAAAGATGATATTTACGCAAAAGTAGACAAATGTACACATCTCCATTCTGTTCAAAAGTTTTCACCCCCAGCTCTTAATGCACTGTGTTTCCATTTGAACCTTCTGTAATGGTTGCATATGAGTCCCTCAGTTGTCCTCAGTGTGAAAAGAAGGATCTTAAAATCATACAGTCATTGTTGGAAAGGGTTCAAATACAACTCAATACAACTTTAGCAAAAATGCTAAAAACCAAAGAATCTGTGAGAGCCGAAAGACTTTTCTGAAGAACAATGTAACTCTCCAAGACAAACAAGTAACTCACGAACAACTATCACTAAACAAAAAAAAACAGCTGTGGATCATTCAGGTAACAACACGGTATTGAGAATGAAGGGGATGCAAACTTTTGAACTATAATTCAACTATTATTTTCTATTGTGCACTAAATGTCTTTTATGAGAAATATCGTATTCAGGTCAGTACTAAATAAAAAATAGAATGCATTTTGTATGATCCCTCTTATTTTGGCAAAATAATTGACATTTTGCAGATTCTGCAAGGTGTATGTAAACTTTTGACTTCAACTGTATGTCCAAAAGCAGAAATAAAACAAATTAAATAATTAAAATGAATTCTACATATCAACTACTGGACACTTAAGAGTAAAAATAAGTTGCATCACTAATAATAAAAAATGGGGAAAAAAATCACCTCATATCAATCAGTTGTGGAGTACTACTGTACTATTCCCATCAATAAAGACCTGTTCACCTTAATCTCATAACAGCTCCTGTGAGAGCTACAAAAATGATTAGTACACTGTCACGCTATTGTAACTTCCTCTTCCCCTGATCCAGCATCTGCTCCCACAGGGCCAGCTTTCCTTTAAGACCAATCCACTAATAAAGCGCTTGGCTGAATGAGACAAAAGGTAAAAGAGCTAGAAGACAAGGGAGATATTGGACTAATCATGCTGCTTGTTCTGTCACACTCTTGGTTTCTCTCTCTCTCTGTTCTTTTTCTGTCTGGCAGAGCATCAGCTAATGTAACCTGACTTGTAGTGCAGCTGCCTACAGAGTAAAAAGTGCTGATGGCAAAAAGCCACAGTCTCTGTTCCCTGGACAGGTGGGAGCAGTCAGCCAATCAGTAAAGCTTCATGTTAATCACACTGTGATTGGAGCGTGAGATTCTTGCTAGTGCACAACCACAAGAGCTCACATGGTGAACATGGTACCTTGGGCCAGAAACCTACTGCACACTAACTAAATAACCTTTGTGTAGCTGGAAGTGTTGGCGCTCATGTATTTGCGTGATTTGGGTTTTAACAGACACATACACACACCTTCCTGCAGGCGGAGACAGAGGACCCAAGGGTGCTCTCAGATTTGACTTCCTGTGTGTCCGCGGACTCAGACCCCTCAAACATGGCAGATGGTTGGAAATTACTGTGGAAAAAGAGAAAGACAACAACTGAATCCACCATCACTTTAGCAGAGTGCATTAGCGGCCATCCACTTTTTCAGCTGTGTTGATTCTGCACTACAAAAAAATGTTTTCTTACTTATATTCATTTTGTCTTGTTTCCAGCCAAAATATCTAAAAATTCTTAAATCAAGAAGGACTTTGTAGACAAATATTGTCTTGTTTTCAGAAAAAATAAGTTAAAATTAAGTGAGTTTTTGCTTGAAACAAGCAAAATAATCAAGTTTTCTGCTTGAAATAAGATTATTTTGCTTACCCAATTGGCAGATTATTTAGCTTGTTTTAAGCATAAACTCACATAATTTTGACTTCTTTTTTCTGAAAACAAGACAAGAATTTTTAGATATTTGGGCTGGAAACAAGACTAATCTAAGTAAGAAAAGCTATTTTTGCAGTGTGAAAGTTTTTTCCATTTATTTCCATAAGGATTTTAAAAGCTTTTGTTAAAGGAATAGTTCACCCTCACCCTCAAGCCACTATATATGTATAATTTCTTCTTTTAGACGAATACAATCAGAGTTATATTAAAAAATGTCCTGGCTCTTCCAAGCTTTAGATTTGCAGTGAATGGCTGTTGAGATTCAATAGTTCAAGTTGAAGTCCATTAAAGTGCATCCATCCATCATAAAAAGTGCTCCACACAGCTCTGGGGTGTTAACATAGCTTTTTTGTGTTTAGCAGAAAATTCGTACAGGTTTGGAATGATATGAGAGTAAAATGTGAGAGTAAATGATGTCAGAAATTTCATTTTTGGGTGAACTATCCCTTTAAAGCTGAAATAGCATGAATGGACGCCTTCAACAAAAGCATTTACCATCGATTAACAACCTCAGAACCCAAAGCATGTCTGTATTTAAAGATTTATAAGTTGTCGTGAAAAATCAAATTCCCTCTAGCCATAAAGAATGTTTTTACTTCCGAAACCTGACTGTTGCACTCTATAACAAACTGTCTCATTTACTGAAAAACATTAGGTCTGAAGACATGTTAGAATGGGTTAGCAACTTTTAGGAGTTGGCAGTCTGGATGTCTGAATAAAATGAAGCAAATTCTCTGTTCATGACATTTGTAGATAAAGACAGTGAAAAGACAGTCAAAGTAAGGAAAAGAAAATAACATGGACTGTTTAATTAAATTTGTCAAGATTAATTGAGTACTGGGAATACATTAAGCAAGGATGAAACACTACAGCCAATCCTCTGAGGTGACAGAAGAATAACATTATGCAGATCTTACAATGTGCAGTTGATGTTTTTCTGCTCCAGAGCATTTCTATCTAAGCTCTATATTTTCCCCGAACACAGACAAATTAACCTCTTTTGTTTATATTATAAATGAGCCCACAGTTTATTCATAAATTATCCCTGTAGAATGCATGTGCTCTTCATTTTTTTATGGCAGCAGCGGTTGGTCCCTGGTCAGGGTTAATTGTTGGACACCAACCGAATTGCATGTGAAAGCAAATTTAAGCGATAGTTTACTCAGAAACATAGATTCTGTAATAATTTACTCACTCTCACGCTGTTCCAGACTCCTACGGTTTTATTTTCCCTCAATTGTGAAACACTAAATGAGATTTTGGCCTGCTCTTTTCCATTTAAGTGGACGCTGATTTATATGGTGGTCAACCTCAACAAAGAGCAAAAAGCACCATAAGTGGATCATTAAATGATCTGCTCATAAATTAAATCATCATTAAATGTGACCCTGGACCACAAAACCAGTCATAAGGTTAAATTTTACAAAACTGAGATATATACAACATATGGAAGCTCAATAAATAAGCTTTCTATTGATGTATAGTTTGTTAGGATAGGACAATATTTGGCCTAGATACATCTATTTGAAAATCTGCAATATAAGGGGGCAAAAAAATCTAAATACTGTGAAAATCACCTTTAAAGTTGTCCAAATTAAGTTCTTAACAATGCATATTACTAATCAAAAATTACATTTTGATATGTTTACAGTAGGAATTTTACAAAAAATCTTAATGTAACATGATCTTTACTTAATTTCCTAATGATTTTTGACATAAAAGAAAAATCAATAATTTTGACCCATATAATTCATTTTTGGCTATTGCTACAAATATACCCCAGCGACTTAAGACTGGTTTTGTGGTCCAGGGTCACAAATGCGATCAATCAAAGCAAAATGAAAAAAAAAACAAAAAAAAAACAACAACCACAAATGACATTTGAAGCCACAGAATTTAAGACTTCAATAAAATGTTACTACATAAAAGCATTAGTAAAGACGTTTGCTGTGTTTTCTGTCATTTAAGCGCTTGCAGTATAAATCAAACACTTTTTTTGAGAACTTGTCCTCCTAAGATTTCTTTTTGGGGTCAAAATGACATGATAGTAAATAATGAACTGTGGTCAGTGTGAGCTATTCTTTATTATCTTTTACAAAAGATTTCAAAAGTCCATCTTGTGCTTTCTGAAACGGACTGTGAAACACATTAGCGATTGGTCAAAATTACCTACTTAGAAAATCAATTAGTAGTGGTTAACCTGAATGATACACTCTTAAAAAGAAAGGTGCTTCACGATGCCATAGAAGAACCTTTTTGTCTAAATGGTTCCATAAAGAACCTTTAACATCTGAAGAACCTTTCTGTTTCACAAAAGGTTCTTTGTGGCAAATAAGGTTCTTTAGATTATAAAAAGGTAAGCAAGAAATGGTTGCTTGAAGCACCTTTATTTTTAAGAGTGTACCTGATTTTCAGGTTATTGCATTCAAAAACATTTAGAGTGCATCAGAATGGAAAAGAGCACAGACGAGACATGTTTTTCAATGTCTGGACTACTGTAAACTGATTTAAAACACTACACTCATGGCAGACGGCTGAAAAACAGCTTGAGATGTGATGCATGTGACATGACGTCTGTCTAAATGTAACATTTCAGAGAAGGTTACATACCGTGCAAACTGTCGAGCAGCTGAAACACAGCATGTGAGCAAGCTAAAAATGTCAAAATAAGAAAATAAAATCTAAAACAGTTACTAGTCAACTATTGTGACTTATGCGTATGTGTTTTTATTTCATGCCGTTGTCTTTTCCTCTCACTAATCCGACTGTGTAGTCAAGCCATCCCTGAGAAAAGACCAGTTCTACTGGGCTTTCCTGAAGGTCATAAAGGTTAGATAGCAAATGACATAAGCTTTCCATCCAGGAAAACAAACACTGGAGCATCAGAAAGCTTAACCTCTTCATTCTGAGATGCTGGCCTATATTCACCCAAAATGTCTATGAATATCTTTCAGCCTCAATCCTCAATCGAGGACTACCTGAGAGCCTTAAGGGATCTTTCAGCACTAAACACTCAAAGAAACACTCAAAATAGCTGCAGATATGAGCAACTGTTTTGTCACAATGTGTGGCTTGGTTGATGGAAATGAGAGAAACGTACTTCAAATCCCTTTCATCAACACTTTGGCAGATCAAGCGCCAGGGCTGCCATGATAATGACAAAACACAGTTCTTTCTCAGTTATTCTTAGTTAATTTTGAGCTTAGCTCAGTCAACTCGTCAATATG
The DNA here is from genome assembly GCF_049309525.1 of Garra rufa. Taxonomy (NCBI): domain Eukaryota; kingdom Metazoa; phylum Chordata; class Actinopteri; order Cypriniformes; family Cyprinidae; genus Garra; species Garra rufa. The sequence continues at coordinate 9,023,436 of NC_133371.1, forward strand.
ATCAATAATTGTTTGTTTCTGGCTACGTGACTCAAACATTGTGTCCAACCTCAACGACAAGCAATTTGTGTCTGTCAACACCAGATGAAGCTACAAGATGCAACAAAATCAGTCACAAGTCACAGCCAATCAGAAGAGTGCATGGGCGGAGCCAGCACTGCTGCACTACGAAATGGATAAATACACAACTTTGTGATTTCTATTAAAGTCATGCAAAATATTAGCCTGACAAGCCAGACCCACATAAATGTAGGGTCTGGGCACTCTCCATAGACAGAGCTCAATCAGAGGGGTGGGATAAACGGTTGTCTTTCAAACTCCCTCTCCACGCAATAGGATAGCGCTACAACCAATCAGAGCAACGAAGAAGGTGACATACTACGTAGTCAGAGCGACGGAAAAGCGAGTTCCTTGCATGTGTGTTGTGGAAAAGCTTAACTTCAAGTCTTTCAGAGTGGCGGCCAAAGTCGATTCGAAAGAAAGTTGTTTGCTAGCGGCAGCCATCGCTCTATCTCTCACGCGTTATTCACGAAACCAGAGAATGTCTGACGCCTGTTTCACACATACTCCGTCTACAGTGCATCTGCAGTCCGTGTGCGTTATGTATGCGGTGCAAAAGCAGCACGGACTCATTTTGCTTTCACACAGCGTCCGTAACTGATCCGCGGCTCTTTACCACAAACACAACATTTATCCGTTATTTTGATTTAAAATCCAAACATGCTTTTTCAGCATTGTGATCCTCTTTAATCACAGTACACTAATACAATAATGCTAGACATTTTCACGTTTAAACTGAAAATAAACAACGTATTATTCATCCATTCATCCTCAATAGAGCCATCGCTCTATTTCTCACGCATAATTCACAGAACCAGAGAATGTCTGACGGAACTTATGGTCGCACGTCAGTAGTCATCATGTTAAACCCGCCCACTGACTCGTGATTGGCCCGGTCGATTTTGGATTTTTAGAAATCTCAAGTGAACGGAGAGTAACTAGACTGCCCTTGGAAGCAAATGTAATTTGCTGCCGCTAGGGGCGCGTCTAGATTCTAGGCTAGCAAAATATATATTCAAATGCAATTTACTATATTTTAATATTGTACAAAACAAACAAGCACCTGAGATAATCATTGAGCTGTTGCTGAAATAGAAACCACTGTATGATTAACATAGGTTAACATCTGGTTAGAACACAGTGTAAAGCATTTCTAAAACAAATCAAGCATATATTGATAAATTCCAGCAATATTCAGAGAGACGTAAGTGAATTTCCCTAGTGAAGTCTTGAATTAAGAGTCATCTTGAGTTCTATAGCCCGTTAGTCACAGTTCCTTTAGTCTAATGGTAAGTCTGCATTTTCTCTTTTAGGCACCGTTTATACAGAATTGCATTTTTCCATTCCGTACTACTTTGCCATTGTTTTTTATGCAAACTTGTGCTAGACTGACGTCTTTAACCATTGCACTCACATCTGACATGTTGCAGCATCACATGCTTTTAAAAAATGCATTTGGAGACCTTGCATTTTGTTTGTGTTGCATGTTTTTAAATGCAAAAATGTATTTTCAAAGGCAAAAAGTTGTTTTTAAACACAAACAAACATTCTGTATATTTGTAGCAATAGCTGAAAATAGACTGTATAGGTATATATACCAAAAATCATTGGGATATTAAGTAAAGATTAGGGTTGGGCGATGTCGACCAATTTGGCATCGTACGATGTCCAATGTGAAACATCGCGATGGACGATGGCATCGTCGGTGGGGGGCGGGGATGAGGGGTGGTGGTTGTTAAATAATTAATTCATGACGAATTAATTAATTGTAGCCTACCGTTTCCACCAGTGCTTAATTTGAGCCGGACTTTTAAAGATCCAGCATTAAGAAGTGCATTAGATCGTGACAGTGCATGCGTGCATACGAGACAGAGCAAGCGCGGGTTTATGTAAATGTATTTGGAGGATGTGTGTTGGTCCTTAACATATTTTCGATCAGCCAGCTTTTTTAAGTTCAAAATCGCTCTCATGCTTACTGCTTAACCCACTCTCTCCAAACGCATTTAATGAGCAGCGGAATGTTTAGAGAGAAAGTGTAATATCAGAAATAATATCAAATCAAGCGAAATATTATTATGTATTAACATTATAAACTAGGGCTGGGAAAAAAATATCGATTCTCCGATTTTAATCGATCTTCAGTTTAACCCAACGATATCGATTCGGGAAATATACATGGTGTTCAATGGATGCACATATTTATGACTTCTTTACAGTGTTCATTTAACATAAAAGTTGTTTAAAATAAACAACTGTGTGCACCCTATTATTAATGTAGATGTGTATTTCAGTAATAAACTCAAGTAGGAGAGTTTCAGTTACCAGCATTTATATCAAAATAAGGATCCCATGTCTGCAAAACTAACATTTTAGATGAAATATTGATAGCTAATTGATATCGAATCGAATCGAAATCGGAATCGGAATCGAATCGAATCGAAACCATAAAAATAAGAATCGAATCGAATCACCGAATTGGTCACAATACCCAGCCCTATTATAAACACTATAAACATAGCTATAAGTGAGTTACCCTGACTCCAAAACGAATCATTTAAATGTAACGGTATTCAGAACAGAACAGGAATGAAACAAAATATATAAAGTTAAGAAACCAAAACAAAGCGAAACTAAAAATAGCAGGCGTTGGGCTCACGTACCTCTGTAATTCGGCACAAATCCAAGTGTTTCCATATTCTCAATGTATTTGAATGATAAACTGTTATTTATAATGTATACTAGGCTTTGTATTGTACGTTTCTTATGTCGATGGAAAAAATATATATATTCTCTTGCTTTTTGTTCCAAGCTCTGTTCGTTATGGTAAAACCATGAAAAAGGCATATTTGGTGTAGCTTATTTAATCTAATTTAATTAAAATTATTTTTATTTTTTTCTGCTGTTTTTGTATGCCTCATTTATTAATGTAAACGAACTAGTTTGTGTAATTCGTTTGGAGTTCACTGTAATTTGTATTATGATCGATAACAACTTCCTTGTTATTATTTCCTCATAATAATAAAATAAAGTAAAGTAAGGATATGGAAATTGAAAGCATGCATTTCATCCGGCTATATAGTGTGATTCAGTGTGTTTTTCGCGAGCGGGTTGCTGCTGCGGCGGGGGCGGGGCGGAGGATCGCGATGCCGGCTCAGCATCGTGACGTCTATGGGCCATCAGCGATGGACGAAGGCATCGTCTATCGACCCAATCCTAGTAAAGATCATGTTTCATGAAGATATTTTGTAAATTTCCTACCCTAAATATATCAAAACGTAATTTTTGATAAGTAATATGCATTGCCATTAACTTGGACTACTAAAGACGATTTTCCCAGTTTAAATTTTTTTGCACCCTCAGATTCCAGATTTTCAAATAGTTGTATTTCCTCCAAACATTGTCCTATCAACCTTACATCAATAAAAAGCTTATTTATTCATTAAGCCTATTTTGTCACCTAATGATGGTTTTGTGGTCCAGGATCATATATGATGTACTAAATGAACTAAATATGAAGAAAGTTCCCCCATAAGTGACATCCATTCCCATTGCTCAAGAAGAAGTCACATTTTTCGCTACATTTACTGTAACCATTACTATTTGTAGCATTTGCAAGACAGCAGACACTTGTTTGCACAGCTCGTGCCAGCTTGAACTCTTTCTCCTTCTAATGCAATGGGTTATGACACAAATCCATAAATGCCATTTGACAGCTATCATATGCACCACTCTTGTGATTGCTTTGCAGCTGAATGAAAACAGATGTTAAAAATCCTCAAATTATCCCTTGAGGACATGCCTGATGTGTTTGCATGTGTCGTGGGCCTGAGCTACACTGAAGCTCCAGTCTTTATGAAAATCATGTTGATGGTTTTGTGAAGGGCCATTATTATTTATCAACAAAAAAAGGCGCGCTGGAAACATTTTATAGCCGGAGGACAGTAATGGTGTGTAAAGTGAAACGCGATTAAATATAGAGTACATGCATGAAATACACACTCCCATGTGCGTTTTGCTCATGATGACCTGTCAAAAGCGCTTTCAATTTTCTCAGTCTGTCAATCACAGCATTGGGAAGTGAATGCAAATGCTGTTTAAGCCCTGTTTACACCATCAGTGAACTCAATTTTTCAATTAGAGCTGGTGACGTTCTGTGGCATGACAAGATGACCTCTGTTAATAGGATGTGAGTAGAACTTTATGCAAATGCGGAGTGACTTGATATGAACACACTCTTCCGGATCTCATGTGATCATGTGAGTTTATGTGGTTTGGTGGTTTAATTTTACTGTGAAATTACTTAAAGGTGACATATCATGAGTCTAAACGGCATCTACCAACCCAGAAAAGGTGAAAAAAGACAACCCAGTAATTGTTTTGGTAAGCCTTTTTCTGCAAGCATGTGAAAATACAAGTGTATCAGATTTCGCTTTCCTCGATGAAGTGCTAAAGGGATCTTATTTTGCCATTTTGTTTTCGTAAGTGACAACGGTGTACCAGTTCTAACACCATGGCAAACTTTCAAACAAAGCATGCTAACTGTTCTGACGTTGGCTGCACAGAACACTAAATACAAAACACTACTTTGAGTCCCAGCCTCAGAGCAGTGGATTTTTTGATTTATCTACTGTATATTACGCTGCTGCCACACAGATCTAATATAAACATGAGATTTCTTTCCCAGCTGTTTACCTTCACATATATAACCAACTGTTTTTGTAACTCCTGTGTGTTTTTAACATAAACTTGTGTGTATTTAACAGTTTAAGCACAATAAGACATGAAGGAGAACAACAGTAGTTTAGTACTCACATGCCGCGTGACAGTCGCTTTCTGTGCGCATTTTCCGGATATGTGTGCTCAGAAAACCGTGTATCAGAATTTTGAACTAATATGATTTAAAACGCATACTTTCAGAACAATAGACATTGTTTTAGCAGAGTATCTGAGGTACAAGCTGTAAAGGCACAGCTCTATTCTTGAAAAGGGGGTGGGGAGCAGCAGCTCATTTGCATTTAAAGAGAAATGCACAAAAACAGCGTGTTTCTGCGTCCACTCAAAATGGGCATTTCCAAAATGATATAATTAATGATCTGTGGGGTATTTTGAGCTGAAACTTTACAGACACATTCTGGGAACACCTGAGACCAGAGGTCGCATTAACAGAAAATTGTCCGTCATTGATGGAATTTTTTATCAGTGATCGAAAAATCTGAAGGCTACAACAATAACAACAATAACGCCACATTAAAGAGCGTCAAAATGGTATTTATTGCTTGAATTTCCTAATGAAATGGACAGAACTTGAAAAAGCAACACAAAGCTTAGCCTATTGTGATTTATTGGATGGGAGGAGCACTGTGTACTGTTCATTCATCAACTGAAAACGGTAAAATAAAGATCGATTAGGATTTCTGAATAGATACTGGTTCATACTAATGAGAATATATTAAAAACGCTGTCACTTCGGGGTGTGACGTTGAACATGCATAGTTATGCAGTCTCATCTGTTCTCTTCAAAATAAATGCACAAGTCTATATTTTCATGTAGGTTTATAATTAAAAATGAAAATGTTAAGAAAAATAAAAGTAATTAAATGTGTTATTATAATTAAAATAAGACAATTAAAATGAGAGGTAATAATAGATTATGGCGGAATTGTCACGACCCTGTCTGTCAAAATGACGGACAATGTTAAAGTCTAACCTCTGCCTGAGACATATTACGTATTTAAAAAAAATTGGTCTACTTTAAAAATAACGCTGTTCTACCATAAATAACCAACACTTGGAAAAGCAAAATTAAAACAATAACAATGTAGGCCTATTAAAATATCAGTTAAAATAATGTCACTTGTTTGCCAACTTCCACTATAGACACAAAGCCCTTGATTTGGATAAGCATCTGCTAAATGAACAATGAATGTAATTTCCTCAGAGACATGTCAACAAACCTGAACAACATCCAAAATGATTGACAGGCAGTAAACCTTTTTGATTGGCTATACATGGGCGGGCCGTTCACCTGACTCTTATTTTGTTTACAGAACCTAGAGCTGTTACAGAGACAGAACGATTATTTCTTGACATACAACATCATTCTATCTGCAGAAACAATTTGCATGTGGTATTAAATGCTTCAGTACCTTAAATTCGGTTCTAAGTCCGCCTGGTCGGTCATTTTGCTACTGTAACTGCCTAAATCTAAAAAGAAAATGTAAACAGTGGGACGTACCCGTACAGAAAGGCAATATCACAATATCAAGTTGTTAATGAACGTTTCCGATATTTCTTTCGTGCAGTTGCCGCGCATTGCGCGTGCCAGAACGAGCCGTGACCGCAGACAGTTAATTTCTCTCTGGCACCTGTTCCCTCAAACCGGTGAACGCTTCATCTTTAATTTGATCTGGTTAATGAAGTTTAGGATTGTAATGACACTTAGTTTTAAATAATTCATTCCGCTGTCACGGTTAGTTTTAAATGACCCTGTTGACCGTTTAGGTCAGAGACTGAGGTAGAAAGTGCTGCTACACGCTTCCCACAGCTCAAAATCATTTAAGATTGACAACCGAGCACAGATATCTGTCAAGGTAGTTCAACATGGTAACCGCTATCTTTCATCATATATAAAAAATATAAAATATATAAAAATATAAAAGAAACGAGTTTCCTCACAGCCAGCGCGCAAACAGATGCGGAATAAACAAGCGTGCATTGCGCAACGTCACGATCCACCTGAGACAAATAGGTTGTTTTATCTACAAAGACACCTTATCTTGAGCTATTTTCTGCGCGCACTCGTGATGAGACATCAGCATTAATTCTACTACATTGCCTTTAACATTTATTCTGAAGAGTGAGCAAACAGTTCGAAGCTGAATAAACACCACGACGCTTAACGCATTTGAATCTAAACAAACAGTCTGTAAGTAAACATTCCAGTGTTTGCAAATCAAACAAATTAAAATACACATTGACGCCACATCTTGCAGCTTGTGCACTTTTTCACGTCTCGCACATGCCCCATGGAGCGCGGGCACACGAGCGCCTGCATATTATAAGAAGTCTTTTTCGTCTTTAAATACAAGTGAATTTCATTTTAATAGCTTGAAACGTTAAACTATGGTGCTAAGAAGCATATCAGAGGATAAAAGAAGATCTAAGATATATTTTATTAAGCACAGTGTCTCGTGCTACACGATTTATGATGAAAAGGTTCAAACGCGCACACTTACCCCAATATTTTCAGAAGGCACTGGGCTTTTGCCACTCCTCCACGAAAAAAAACGAGCACTAAATAGCCTTATGTTCCTATATTATCCAGTGTGCCAAGTAGCCAAAGCGCTGCGGCGCGTGCCGGTCCCCCTGTCCCGAGCGCGAGCACATCACACACTGTGTCCGTGCAGCGGAGGAATTTCCAGCGCCCGCGCCGCGCTCTGCTGTTAGTTAATATACTCGAGCGCGGGAGCTGCGCACAGACTGTAGTGTATGCCAGATAAGGCTATGGACCGGTCAGGCATTATCAAAACAGCGGGGGAACTCTACGTCACTGCGGTTTCATTTGATAAACAGAACGCGGTTACGCGACTGCGCATATGAAAAGACCAATAGTAAAAGGTAAATGAATACAAATAGGCATAGCGACAAGTCAAGTGTAATGTGTTATACAAAATATGGAACATCAGGCGCAGTTCGATATCAACACATAAAGAGAAATTGTCTGGACAGAATATATACAAGAGATGTTTACATGCAAATAACGTATTCTTTCACTTTTGTACAAACAGAAAGTAAAAATTACAGTTTAAGCAATTTTGGCCACTTACAGGATGTATACAGTATGTCAAAATGTATATCTTCCATTGTAAATAGTCACCATTTCCTCTTACCAACTGAATCACATTGCCCTTAATGTATTATAATGATCCTGCAAATGAATATTTAGAAGTCTCATATGCTCACTAAAGTTGCATTTATTTGATGAAAAATTATAGTAAAATTTGAAATATCATAATATATTTTGACATTTAAAATGATTGTTTTCTATTTTATAATTGTAAAATGTAATTTGTTCCTGTGATGCAAAGCTGAATTGTCATCATCAGTACTCTACTCTCATGATCCTTCAGAATTCATTGTAATATGCCGATTTGCTGCTTAATTATTATTATTGATGCTAAATTATTATTAATGGTTTTTATTATTATCAATGTAGAAACAGTTTTTGCTGCTTAACATTTTTGTAAACCTTTTTCATCATGCTTTTTTTTTTCAGGATTCTTTGATGAATGTTCAAAACAATCTGTTTCCACAAAAATATTAAACCTGCCACTGGGGTCTAGACAAATTGTACAAAATCGTATGAGTGAGGTCGTACAAATTATGAATCAGCCACCTCGTAAAATAAATACAAATTAGTCATGAGTTAACGCTGCAATAGTACACAAGAATCATTTTTATGTACATGTTACACTATATTTTTAATCAAATAAATGCAGCCGTGGTGAGCGTTAAAAATACTTCCTTCAATCGATCAATCAATCAATCAATCAATCAATCAATCAATCAATCAATCAATCAATCAAATCATTCATCAATCAATTTTGAAATATTATTCAAATAAATATTATTTTTGACATTTCATTTCAAACTTTTGACTGGTGTGTAATTCACTAAATTAATATGAGGTCATAAAAGCTACATGTATAAAATAATATGAGAAGAATCTTAAGTTTTGATTAAAATAGTTTTACATGAATTATTTTACACCATAGGACACTGACGTCATTGCTTGAAATGTGAAAATAGAAATTTTCCTCATCACAAGTGTTTTTACACTGCTTATGTATATTTCATTGATTTGTCAGGGAGAATGAGAGAGAATGAAGAAACTGCTGTCTGCGTCTTTTAGTGCATAATACATGACAGGGCTGACTAAACCTAGCAGTGATTCTTTCAGTTTCCCTAGAGTTTTTGCATCCTCAAGTAAGTATTACTAGTATGATTCAACCCTAATAACCATCAACACCCTCTCAAAAACATTTTCACACCCTGCAATGCAAAAAATCTTTTTAAAAATCATTTCTAGTTCCCAGGCAGTATTAAAGAAATAGTTCACCAAAAATTGCAGAAAATGTACTCATCCTCAGGCCATACAAGATGTCGATGTGTTTGTTTGTTCATGGGAACAGATTTGGAGAAATGTAGCATTACATCACTTGTTTACCAACGGATCATCTGCAGTGAATGGGTGCCGTCAGAATGAGTGTCCAAACAACCGATAAAAAATAATCCACACCACTCCAGTCCATCAATTAATGTCTTGTCAAGTGAAAAACTGCATGTTTGTAAAACACAAATCCAGCATTATTTTTTAATTTCAGTCAATAACCCACAATATTTCTTTCTTCAGTAAAAAAGTCATATCATCTGATTCAGGAGAGGAATATGGACAATATCAAGCACCAGGAGGACAACAGGAAATGCACGTTTTTAAAAATAAGAGTTATTATAGATTATAAACTCATATTTTAACCAGAAGCAACATTTTTAAGTTAAAATGCCTTACAACTGGATTTGTTTCTTATAAACATGCAGCTTTTGCACGTCACAATACATTATTTATAGACATACTTGGATTATTGTGATGCTTTTATCAGCTGTTTGACTTTCATTCTGACGGCACCCATTCACTACAGAAGATCCATTGGTGAGCAAGTGATGTAAGGCTAAATTTCTCTAAATCTCATCTTGGATGGCCTGAGAGTGAGTAAATATTCAGAAAATGTTTTATTATTGGATGAACTATTCTTTAAGTTATTCTGCACATAAAGTCTCTTTAGGGACTTGCTATTGTGACATTATTGCTTTACAGTTTCATTCTATAATATAAATTATGCAGAAGGCATACAAGCAGCAGATGTTTAATCATAGCCTCTACTGACATTATTTTGAATGCATGTGGTTTGATTTACTGCTTTTTTAATGACTGATAAGAATGGTATTGGCCAAACACTGATACAGCAATGACAGGTATCAGGTGACGTGACTCTGATGTCTCTCTCTCATCCGTCTGTTTAACGTGCATTATCTAGAACTGTCCCTGCTGGGTTCGTGATGGCGACTGACAGCTGTCACTGTGACTTTGATGGCAGCAGAGAGAGCTGACCTGAGGGTTAAAGCATGGACACACAATTTTGCTCATACTGTTTGTATAATTCTTTGCAATTTCTCTTTCTCATTAGGTAGTGATTTCAGTCAGATCCAATACTCAATATTTTATCAGTCTGATACTTTTCGTACTTATTGTATCAATACGAATTTTTTTCAGTTTGGATTCTGGTCATACAGGGCCAATCAAAGTCTGATACCCCTTACTACGGTTATAAAATAATATATATATATATATAAAAGTACAACAAAGCATTATAAGAAAAGAGCATAAATGCTTTTGTGCACTATATTCTAGATCTACGGAAGCTTCCTTTGAGGAACAGGCAATATATTGAGGTAAATTTACATTCACAGAAGCTCTTTGCTTCACTGCAGCAGTCACATCACATCAGTTTGTGCTCAAAACTTTCCATTATAAAGCGACATTCACCTGTGACTCAGAAAAGTGATGTTGCTTTAAAGCACATCATTGTGTGCATAAGCACTTTTGTGTCACTCTGCACTGGAACTTTTCTGTTTTTCACAATCATGTCATGATAATGTTTGGCCTATGCATTTTTTCTTATCCTGTTAAAGAATCTGTGATATACAAATGAGGTCAAAGGTTTACATAGACTTTGCAGAATCTGCAAAATGTTAATTATTTTACCAAAATAAGAAGGATCATACAAAATGCATGTTATTTCTTATGTAGTACTGAATAAGATATTTCACATAAATGACATATAGTCCACAAGAAAAAAATAATAGTTGAATTTATAAAAATGCCCCCGTTAAAAAGCGTTCTTGTTTGTCCTGAACATTTAAACTGCCCACCGTTCTTCAGAAAAATCCTTCAGGTCCCACAAATTATTTGGTGTTTCAGCATTTTTGCATATTTGAACCCTTTCTAACAATGACTGTATGACTTTGAGGTCCATCTTTTCACGCTGAGGACAACTGAGGGACTCATACGCAACTATTACAGAAGGTTCAAACACTCACTGATGCTCCAGATGGAAACACAATGCAATAAGAGCCGGGGGTGAAAACTTTTGAACACAATGAGGATGTGTACATTTTTCTTATTTTGCCTAAATATCATATTTTTTTTATTTAGTACTGCCCTTCAGAAGCTACAGAAGATCCTTACATGTTTCCTAGAAGACAAAGTAGGTTAAATTTACCCTAATCTTCAAATTCAAAAAGGCTCTTAAAGCATTGTGTTTCCTTCTGAAGCATCAGTGAGTGTTTGAACCTTCTGTAATAGTTGCATATGAGTCCCTCAGTTGTACTCAGTGTTTGTCGTCATTGTTGGAAAGGGTTCTTTTATGGGAAATATCTTATTCAGGTCAGTACTAAATAAAAAAACAACAAGCCTTTTATATATACAGTTGAGGGTACAAAAGGCTTGTACCCTCAACTGTATACACACACACACACACACACACACACACACACACACACACACACACACACACACACACACACACACACACACACTCAGCAGCTTTCTTTTTATTTATAAAGAAGCAGTCTGCATTTAGCAAGTTAATGAGGTATTGATATTCTAACCCGATCAAAAACAGTATCACGTTATGAAAAAGTATCGGATTGGACATGAAAAAATGGTATCAAGACATTTGTCACGATGTTGTGTAGATGATAAAGGAGCGAAATAACATATACGGCAAAAGAATACTAAACAGCTTTTGACTTGAAAACCTCCGAAATTCAGTGAAGACGGAGATGAGGAGCACTTGAGCCTTTTCCCAAAACGAGAGAATGTGAGGGAGCCTGCTTTGATGAAATAAGAAAAGTGAAAGCGAGAGACTCAGAAGAGAGAGAGATATGGAAATCAACTGAGAGTATCCACTGTACACAGAGACAGATGAAAAGAAACGCGAGTACGGCAGAGGCCTTGTAGGGAAAGAGACGGAGGAGGCAGACATGAGGAAGAGGAGATGTGACACCGACCGAGATATTTATGGGATATAGGTGGCGTGACCTGCAGGGCCCAGGGGCTCTTGGAAAAGGGCAGTCCGTGTGACGTATGCGCAGATGTGTGCACTTTCATGACGCCAGGGGCCGCATTAGAGTTATGCAAATCCCATGCAAATTTTGTGTCACTTTAATGATATGCTAATTCCCGGTGTTATCTAAATGCCGTAAAGACAGGAGTCTGTCATCTAATTAGGAGGGATGCATACGAGTCAGGGCTCGGTGTTTACAGATGCAGGAGATGCTATCGTGTGTGTGTGTGTGTGTGTGTGTGTGTGTGTGTGTGTGGATTACGATACAGCTGTGCTGCAGAACGAAATTAAATTGACAGTTATTTCCACCTAATCCCAACAGTCAGATAAGCGCGGCCTTTTATCACATCATCAAAGACACTGAGTGCCCTTTGTCAAGAGTACACACAGCACACGCCGTCACAAGCTCTCCAATCGAGTAAGTGCACAAATAGCAGAGTTATTGGAGGAGGCACACAGGGCTCGGCCCACGTGGGTGTAATTAGCGTTAATGGGATAGTTGATCAGTATAATTACTGAGACTCTGGCTGCTGTTATTCTAATCGTGGGGATTTATAAGTGTGTCTGTGTCCTCTGCACATCAGCTACCTCTCATAATTCAGATGGTTACGACCTGCATCGCTGATTATGTTAATCACACTCCACAGCCTTTTATCTTTTAAACGCAAACACGTTTGTGGGAGTCCTTTTCATGAGATTGCACTGTAGAAAATGATTTTTGAAGTTGTAATTAAAACAAATGATTGGAGTATATTTCACAAGGCCAACTAATATAAAGTGGGAATAATAAATAATGTGGGTAACCAAACGGTTGCTGGTACCCATAGTATTTTTTCCCCTTAATATCAAAGTGCTACTGTTATCCACATTCTTCAAAATATATTTTTTGTGTTCAGCACAAGAAAACAATTAATAGAGACTTGAGCCAACATGTGAATGACAAAATTTGTGGGCGAACTGTCCCTTTAATGACAATCGGCATCATGTTTAGCTCTGTCGCTTTAAGAGCTGCACACATCTAATATCCAGTTACTTTTATTCAACCAGCAAGGTTTTTTTGACCAGAAATGACATAGGCTTCTCCCAAAAGATAGTAAAACGATGTGCAAGAGGCATCATTGTGGAAAAAAAATATTTCTCAGCTTTTATTTACATTTGACCAAAAAGTGCCATGTCCAAAATTATTCATACCCTTTTCAATAATCAATAGAAAAGCCTTTATTGGCTATTACAGCAATCAAACGCTTCCTATAACTGCTGACCAGCTTTTTGCATGTCTCCACTGGTATTTTTCATTCATCTTTAGCGATGAGCTCCAACTCTTTCAGGTTGGAGGGTCTCCTTGCCATAACCCTGATCTTTAGCTCCCTCCGCAGATTCTCAATTGGATTTAAGTCAGGACTCTGGCTGGGCCACTGCAAAACATTGATGTTTTTGCCTACTAACCATTTCTTCACCACTTTTGCTGTGTGTTTTGAGTCATTGTCATGCTACAATGTTCACTGTTTCTCTGCAGACTGCCTGATGTTGTTGTTGAGAATTTTGATGTATTGCTCCTTTTTCATGGTGCCGTTTACTGTGATTAGGTTCCCTGGTCCACCGGCTAAAAAACACTCCCAAAACATTGGGTTCCCACCACCATGTTTGACAGTGGGGATGGTGTTCTTAGGGTTGAAGGCTTCTCCTTTTTTACGCCAAATGAAGGCTACATCATTGTGGCCAAACAATTCAATTTTTGTTTCATCTCACCATAAAACAGAAGACCAGAAGTCTTCTTCTTTGTCCAGATGAGCATTTGCAAAGGCCAAGCGGGCTTTTGTGTGCCTTATCTGGAGAACTGGTGTCCTCCATGGTCTGCGTCCGTGGAACCCAGCGGTGTGCAGTGTCTGTTGGACTGTCTGCTTTGAGATGTTGCCAGCAGCAGAGCCCAGATTCATCAGGATGGCTTTGGTGGTGATCCTTGGATTCACTTTTACCTCTCTCACTATCCTCCTGGCCAGCACAGGTGTCACTTTTGGCTTCTGACCACATCCTCTGAGATTTTTCACAGTGTGGAACGTCTTATATTTTTTAATAATACTTTGCACTGTCGCCACTGGAGCTTCAAAACATTTAGATATGGTCTTATAGCCCTTTCCTGACTTGTGAGCAGCCACAATGCGCAGCCGCAGGCCCTCAGTGAGCTCCTTTGTCTTAGCCATGACTGTTCACAAACCAACAGCAGAGAGCTTCTGTTTTTCACCTGTTGAGTTGATTAAAACAGCTGTTCCCAATGAATCAGGGTAATTAGGATGCTTTAGAACAGCTTGGACTATTTGGAATGGTATAGAACTTTGGATTTTCCCATAGACTGTGACAGTTTGCAAAGGGTATGAATAATTTTGAACATGCCACTTTTTGTTCAAATGTAAATAAAAGTTGATAAATATTTTTTTTCCACAATGATGCCTCTTGTACATCGTCTTATTATCTTTTGGGAGAAGCCTGTGTCATTTCCGGCCAAACAAAACTTGCTGGTTGAATAAAAGTAACTTTAAGTCAGAATTTGCCAGGGGTATGAATAATTTCGGGCTTGACTGTACATGCGCGTGTCTGTTTTTCTCTCAACTGTGTTTATATGTAATCCTTGTGTGTTTTTGACAGCATTAGCAAATCAGACGCGAAAGATAGCTTAGTCCAGTAATCAGGCGCTGTTTGACAGGCTTCAGGTTTACGTGCTCATGCCAGAACAGCGCCCGGACGAAATAACGCTATTTTACCGGCAAGGCTTTGAAGCCCATACGAATAATGTACTTTTGTGATTGTGAATACAAATAAGTGCAGTGTCCCGGGAGTGAATGTATTTCGTTTTGCACAGTATATTGAGATGAAGGCACACTCTAGCATGATACTATACAATATTTATTCCAAAGCAGATCGTGGTGTCATTTTAACCATCGCACACCCCTAGTGGGACCCAATTTTTTTTTTCCCCCAGTCTGAGCATTTTTCAAGAGGGAAATCATGTGTGCGTTTATGAGTTTGCGGTGGTGGTGGAAAGATTGTGTTGACAGATTGTGTTTCCAGACCACTGGTGAGAGAGCGTCACCATTTAGACCAGTAATCTACTGAGCCAAAATTATCTCTCTATGAGCATAAGTTACCCGTCATGTCTGTCTGGTATGGTGAGTTGTACATCTGCTATATGGCTGATCTTTATTCACTGTCTTTTGTCTATGATTATAATCTCCTCTCCACTTTCAACCTTTTCCTATCACTCATTGTCACTTGATATTTCTCTCACAAGTCCAACATCCTCCACTGTCTGTCACTATCTTGTGTGACTCAGTACAGATGAAGAATAGATCACCCAACATTTGCATTCTGTCATCATGTTGCCACAAACCCACATGACCTTCCTCCCTGGACAGAAGAAGATATTATGCAGAATGTTCATGCTGCTTAACATTCATAATACTAAATTGATCAATTAACCTATTTAATCCCACCCGTAAAAATATATACAGTTTTAAACCTTACTGACTGATGTTTTAGTGCACTTTCTGCAAATATGGAAAACAAATAAAAACTCTCAAATAAATATGTGCAGTTTCACATGATTAGTGCGATATCCTGGTGGGATAACAGTGAACTTAGGTATACAATATAAATCCAATTGCGGTTGTTATTGAAAATGACACAAAAATGTTGCAATGAGAAAATATTGCACTAAATTAAAAATTCAAATGTTACAAAAAATGTCAAATATGGATTTTAAATAACAATTTTGAAATACGTTTTCTGTCTTTTATCTCAGTGTTCCTATCAATGTTTCTTGATGCATAATAGTAACCCTAAAATATGATAAAAAATTTTTAAAATAGCTGGGCTAAGATATATAACAATTTTTATGACTGCAGAAATATGTTAATTCAGTATACACATTATCCCACCAGTCACAATTATGAGCGAACATAAAACAAAATTTTTTACCCACTTTTCCAAATTAAAAAACAAAAACAAAATTATTAATTATTTCAATGGGTTACTAATGACACATCATTTGGATATTTTCACGTCTGGGAAACATTTGCTGGTAGCCACTGACTTCCATAGTAGGGAAATAAAATACTATTGAAGATTATTGCTAAGAAACAAACACCTTTTGTGCTCTTTATATATTTGTTTGATCTATATCTCTCAATTCCTCTATGTTTGTTTGTAAGTATGTGTGTTTTGTGTGTGTGTTGTCATCCAAACCAGAGGGATTACTCAGATTTGTAATTAGTCCAACGGATGCTTCAGACAACTTAATTATGTTTCTTAATTAACATGCAGACCAAATGGAATACCAGGTGTTTGGTCTCCGCAATTCAATTAACGCTCCTTAATGCCAGTCGACCTGCATGGCAGGGCAATACATGCAACAATTATGGATCAGGATTAGAACTGAGACATATCTGAGTGGCATATCAGAGGACATTATCATATACAAAAGAGGCATAATTTACTGCTAATAATGGCACACAGACGGCCACGATCATTCCTGGAATATGGAAGCGGTTCTAATGATCTGTGGAAATGGGACTGAAATGCACATCATTAAAACAGGACTGAAAACAAAGCCATGAGTCTGACGCAACAGCGTGAACGCTGTTGGTGACATATGTCTTATGTTTTCAAATGAAATTGCACACATTAAATGCTATGTTAAACCTAAGACATTTCTCATAAACAACATTTGTTCATTTTATATTCAAAAAAATATATCTGTGCCTTTATCACTCTGTATTACTACTGTGTTCCTTGTCACTGCTCCCTTCTAGCTTGCTTGGTGTTTAAAAAACACTTAAAGAGACAATTCACCCAAAAATGCTGTTAATTTACTCACCCTCAGGTCATTAATTCTTCAGCCCGAGCAGTAAAGAAGATTTTTAGCTAATCATAAAATGCAAGTCAGAGTCACTTTCAGAGTCAAGAAAAGCAAATCAAGGACCACAAAATTAATACCTGTGGGTCCTAATGATACATCAAGGGCTAATGAAGCAAAACAATCTGTAAGAAACTGAACATTATTTACAATATTATTACCTGTAATTCAGATTTTCAGGCATTCAGGAAAGTCGGATTCCTTTCCACAAACTGGTTCTTTTGGACGGTTCGCTGCAATGACCTGTTTTAAAGGTGCCATAGAATGCATTGATACAATATTTTAAATTGTTCTCTGATATCTACATACAACTCCATTTACAACCCTAGGATTTGTCCCTAGAATTAAATGGTCTGTTATTACCTTATTTGGAAGGTTCATGAATAATAATGAGAGCTCTGCTCTGATTGGCTGTTTCACAGAGTGGCTCATTTCAGAAGCTCGCACATGGAGGAAATATATTTATTCACGAAGCTCAGCCGCTATAAATATGAGGTTAATTGAAACTGCTGTTTTGAATGTGCGATCATTTTACTTTAACTTTTGTGATCGCATGTGCTCTGTGTAACGTTATACTACAGCGGCAGTACTTACCACATAAGTTTAGATGCTTGTTAATGATACTCAGGATCTGTAAATCATTCGCTATCGTTTGCGCAGTCATCTCTCCTTACTCTGTTTATGTGGTAAGTGAAATCTTATGTACTGCAATGTAACAGGCTACCGCTAGCTTTAAGCTAACCGTGTCCCTTTAGTGGCTCGCCTTTTTCTAATAGAACACCTTATTTGTTTTCCTTGCCAACCATCCCTGCACTTAACATCTCCTGCACAACTTGGAACATAACATTTATTTCCATGATCTGCCATTTTTGCTATTGTCCTAGCTTTGTTTTTTTCACAATAGCCTAGCTGCAGAACTTCTGATGATTGGGCGATGCAAATGTTCGGGGCGTAACTATTAATGATCGCGACTCTTACGTAATAGTCGCTGTTATGTTAGGATTAGCCAATTTTTCAGTGGTCTTTTGCAAACACCAGATATAAGAAGGAGGAAGCGACGGTGTTTAAGACTCACAGTATGTCATGTCCACGTACAGAACTGTTATTATTCAACTATGCCAAGTTAAATACATTTCCATTCTATGGCACCTTTAAATAACTGATTCACCAGTTCATTTACATAAGTGTTTACACGCAATAGCATAATGTATACGCAATATTACTAAAGCACCTAATAATGATGTAAAATGTAGATATTTTACACATCTAAAGCATATAAAGTAAATAAACTGTGAATCTGTATCAGCTCACTTTTTTATGCCTTAAATCAAGTGCTAGGTTCACGCATGCACACATCAGCAGCTCACTGGTCTTTGTTTCGAACTGAACAGTTTCCTCAGTTCAGTACTGGAGCACTGAATGAGTTTATTTATCATATATTTTGCCTCATTTTGAATCGGAGTGACTGTCAGTGAGTTTTGATTGAGTAACTTGTAGATTGTGCTTTTTGAGCCACAGACTGTTTCAGATGGTCCAAACTAGTTGATCCAGTTCACTAAAAAGAACTGTTTCATTTGCGAACTGGACAACACTTCATAGGAGAACATTTGTCTGAAGCTCTTGATTACAGATCACACAAATTATGCTGTCAACTGACCATATGCACGGATTACTTCCTTGTTTTAAACAAGCCAGCTAAGTCATTTCCGGTCAACTGTACACTCTTAAAAATAAAGGTGCTTTAAAAGGTTCTTCACAGCGATGCCATAGAAGAACCATTTTTGGTGACACAAAGAACCATTCAGTCAAAGGTTCTTTAAAGAACCATCTCTTTCTTACCTTTTTATAATCTGAAGAACCTTCTTTTGCCAACCTTTTGTGAAACAGAAAGGTTCTTCAGATGGTAAAGGTTCTTTATGGAACCATTTAGATAAAAAGGTTCTTCTATGGCATCGTGAAGCACCTTTATTTCTTAAGAGTGTACTGTGCTGTAATAGGAGTGTACTTTGTTCGTTTTCTCTACATAATCCATTCACAATCGAAGAAAAGCTTTGTTTGTCTAAGAGGACCAAACATCCATGTATACCGTTTCAAGAATGACAAATGCGGGTTTAAAAAAATATGCTAAATATGTGCAAGTCATTGCTATGATTGACAATAATAACCGGACGAAACATCTGACAAGCTGATGTCAAAAAATGAGCTGTGCATTAAATGATTCAGACTAAATTCAGAGTAACAAAACTACAGCAGTAACAAGTTTGTGTTGGTTAAATATAGGCTATTTAATAGCTTTTAAAGTTCAAGATAAAGCTTAAAAGATGTAGTTATTAAATTATATAGAATATTTCAAATTCATATCGATTCATATTGAGTGCATTATATAATTCTTATACCATTCTTACTCAACTTATTTAATTTGTAGTGAACTATATATAAGTACTTACATAATTTACCCTCATAGGCTGTTTGTGTCTGAGCTTATTTATTTATTTTAGTGACTTTTTGCACTTGCTATACTATATACTTAAGTGCGGTAAAAGTACTACAATTTATTATACTAGTAATTTTACAATAAATCGAAAAACAAGATGTCTTCAAAAAACTAGGGTGTTGAAATGGCATCTGCAGCCAATGATTGATCCTCTGCTGCCATCTTCTGGTCATATGGGTAATTTCATGTTATTTTCATCTTATTTTCCGTGAAAAGACAAATTTTTCCATGTCATCTTTATAAATGAAAAGTAAATCTTTAAAGTGGATTTTTTTGCACAGCTGTAGAGTTGAAAAATAATAAAGGCTTTAAAATATTGCAAGATTTAAAAAGTTTGTTCATGACTATGAAGGCAAGTTACTGATTATCAAGAATACGATTAAGATGTCCTTGAAGAGAAGTATCGCTAGCTAGCTAATGTTAGCCTAAACACGTTATGATAATGTTTAGCTGTCAGCATTTAAATGTACAACTATGCAGGTACTCTCCTGGGATTACCAGGCTCTGCATTTATATTATATGTTGTTAAATAATATGAAACTGAATGTTCATGCCGCTATCAATATTTACGATGTTGCAATTATTATTTTTCCCAATTTCTGGTAAAAACGAGGCAGTAGAGGAGTCTCAAGAGTGTCACAATAAATAGCACATATAAAATGAGCTTCAGCGGAAGTTTACCAGCTGGTTTATCATTATGCAGAAGTTCTAAAGAACAATCCGTGCATATGGTCAATTATGTTCAGTTTCTTGCACAGACTGGTTGTTTCACTTCATAAGACCACAAAATATCAAGCTATAGGTACACATTTTGAATAGCTTTTTTGATTTTCTAAGTACCAGTAGCCATTGCATTTTATAAATCTAAATCTATTTTAAAAATTCTTTACTGTCTCCTACAGAAAAAGTCCCCTATAGTTTCATTTTTGGGTGAACTATTCCTTTAATATTTAGTAATATCTCAATTTTATGGCACTGAAACTTTCTCATGAGAACAAAGCTTGAACTGATTTAAAGGAGAAGTTTACTTCCAGAACAAAAATTTACAGGTAATTTACTCACCCCCTTGTCATCCAAGACGTTCATGTCTTTCTTTCTTCAGTCGTGAAAAAATTATGTATCTTGAGGAAAACATTTCAGGAATTGTCTCCATATAGTGGACTTCAATGGTGCCCCCAAAATTGAACTTCCAAAATGCAGTTTAAATGCAGCTTCAAAGGGCTCTAATTGATCCCAGCTCAGGAAGAAGGGTCTTATCTAGCGAAACGATCTGTCATTTTCTAAAAAAAATTGGCTACACTTTTTAACCTCAAATGCTAGTCTTGTCCAGGTCTGTGTGACTTCTGTTTTTTCCGGTTCGAGACAGCGCTGCAGAAGTACCAACCCAGTGTTTACAAAGTGAACATGCAAAGAAGATCAAACGCCCTTTACAAAAAAAGGTAACACAGCGATATAGGACCATTTTGAAGTTGAAGAAGAAAACGAGATGGGAGTTTTTCGACATACCCTAACTGAATTGACCCGGATTACACAGACTACGCAATGCTCATCGCAGAGACGAGACAAGACGAGCATTTGAGGTTAAAAAGTATAAATTGTCAATTTGTTTCGAAAATTACAGATCGATAGATAAGACCCTTCTTTCTCGGCTGGGATTGTTTAGAGCCCTTTGAAGCAGCATTTAAACTGCATTTTGGAAGTTCAAACTTGGGGCACCATTGAAGTCCATTATATGGAGAGAAATCTTGAAATGTTTTCCACAAGAAACATAATTTCTTTACGACTGAAGAAAGAAAGACATGAACTTCTTGGATGACAAGGGGTAAATTATTTGTACATTTTTGTTCCGGAAGTGAACTTCTCCTTTAAGCTAACTAATCACACTATTCTCTTCTGCTTTATAGCTGAATCAAATATGTTTGTAAATGACATGTTTTTACAACCTCATTTACAACATTGAATCAACATTAAAATGAAATGAACTGAATAATAACAATATTGTCTTTAGTTGGGGTACTCATCACTGAATAACCTGAGTTATTAAACTGAACTGAATAAACACTGAACTGACTGGGGCTTGAAAAATTGTTGTTTAATACTGTGAAGCTGCTTTGGAACAATCTGTATAAAATAAAGTATATAAGGTGACTTGACATGACTTGACTACTGCATCCAGCATCAATATTTATAACAATATGTACAATTTTGAGGTCAACGTTTGTCTACACATTATTTGCTTTAGTCATTTTTCATGTCTACTGCTATGAAATATACTGCACTTCCTCATCTAAATGCTTTACTAGTTGGCATGAAAACGGTTATGAGGTGCCAGCTCCTGTGGTCCTGCTGGCTAGCTTGAGAATGCCCTAGATTACACTGGCACAGACTGCACACCCACACCTATATCAGTGTTGCACAGAAAGACAGAGAGAATGCATAACATTAAAACAAAAACACACTTCAGGGTTTAAAGTTGGCAGGAATTTTAAATTCACCCAACAAATACATCCATTTGATTTTACTGTGACCATTTCATCCATGCATATTCTTCATTTTTAAAGAAATAGAAACAGATTTGGAGAAATGTTACATTACTTCACTTGCTCACCAACAGATCCTCTGCAGTGAATGGGTGCCGTCAGAATGAGAGTCCAAAAAGCTGCTAAAAACACTGGAGGAAGTGTTATTATGGAGTGTTTTGGCCAAAAGAGAGTTGTTGTCTTTAAAGGAGAAGTTCACTTCCAGAACAAAAAATTACAGATAATTTACTCACCTTTCTTGTCATCCAAGATGTTCATGTCTTTCTGTCCTTATACGTTTAGAATGTTTTTTGAGAAAATGTCTCTCCATATAGTGGACTTCTATGGTGCCCGCAAGTTTGAACTTCCAAAATAAAGTTGAAATGCAGCTTCAGAAGGCTCTAAATGATCCCAGCCGAGGAAGAAGGGTCTTATCTAGCGAAAAGATCAGTTATTTTCCAAAAAATTGACAATTTATATCTTTTTTAACCTCAAATACTCATCTTGTCTAGCTCTGCATAAATTCTGTGTATTCCAGTTCAAGTCAGTTAGGGAATGTTGAAAAACTCCCACCTCATTTTCTCCTCCAATTTCAAAATCGTCCTACATCGCTGCAGAAGTACCGACCCAGTGTTTACAAAGTGAACGTGCAAAGGAGATCAAACGCCCTTTACAAAAAAAAGGTAAAACAGCGATGTAAGATGATTTTAAAGTTGGAGGAGAAAATGAGACAGGAGTTTTTTGACATACCCTAACTGTCTTGAATACACAGAGTACATGCAGAGCTAGACAAGACGAACATTTGAGATTAAATTTTTTTTAGTAAACAACCGATTGTTTCGCTAGATAAGACCCTTCTTCCTTGGCTGGAATCATTTAGAGCCCTTTGAAGCTGCATTAAAACAATAATTTGGAAGTTCAAACTCGCAGATACCATAGAAGTCCACTATATGGAGACAAATCCTGAAATGTTTTCCTCAAAAAACAATTTCTTTACTACTGAAGCAAAGAAAGACATGAACATCTTGGATGACAAGGGGGTGAGTAAATTATCTGTTTTTGTTCTGGACTTTTTTTTAATTTTTTGTCTTACAATTGTGTAGCTTTTAATTTCACAAGACATTAATTGATGAACTGGAGAGGTAAGGATTACTTGTGGATTCTTATTATGTTTTTGTCAGCTGTTTGGACTCTCATTCTGACGGAACCCATTCACTGCAGAGGATCCATTGGTGAGCAAGTGATTCTGTTCTGATGAAGAAACCTTTAGCTTAATATGTCAACAAAATGAAACAAGATTTTTCAACTAGGCCTTATCCACTGTTCAGATTTCTGTTCTGGAAATGTGCATATTTGCATATGTCTCGTTTGCATATTTAAACATAACATTTCAGAAAACTAATACGAGAATGTTTGCTATACGTAATGTAATCAACCCACTGGGGAAGTGTGGTGATATCTTTCAAGACACATGCAGTGTCTTGCCATAATTTTTTGAGCCCATTATTTTTTTATCAAAATGTCATAGCTTGATCTCCCGGTCGAACGACAGCCTTGACTTCTCTCTGGGGATCTATGCCGAACAACTCCAATCATTTCATACAAATTGCATGTTGCTGTTCTCACACGATGGGTTTGCTGTTGCATCAAGTGTAGTTTGCATTGCCCCATGCTTCAGTAAGAGTCACTCTCTGACGTAAGGTAATAAGAAAAATCAATGGAGTGTCCTTTATGGACATCGCAGAGCTCAAGCAACTACGTATGTCTTTTAATGCGTCACATATAGTGTGCTAATGACTTTTGCAGAGGCAGTAACAGCTCTCATAAGAGCCATTCCAATGCAAAGCCTGCATTACATTTTGACAGGTTCACAAAACAATCTGCGCTGAAATGTGCTGCACAAACCGTTAAGGTCAGGCTGAGATGATTGGGGACCTTGTTAAAAATAAACTTCAGGCTCTCTTTGCTAATGTTAGGATGCTCTAGTCTAAAAGGATATGCAGTGTGGCAACACACAGCCAGGAAAAGCATGTTTTAGTGTTTAGAAATAAGAGCATCTTCAGCCTTATTCCTTCACAGTATGTTTATAGTAGATCAACGCTGAATTTAATATGTAAAGGAAAATTTGATTTTTTCTTCTACACTGAGCCATAAATCTCAACTTCAGTAGCACTTACACACACCAAACTTTACATTTTTATTCCTGTCTATATCCTGAAAGATTACAATTAGCTTGATTTTATACATTTACTCCCCCTAAAATGGTAAAAAAAAAAAACATGGTTTTCTGTACCCAAAACCCCCTCTGTAAAAACATTTGACTCTAATATGCCAAAAAAACAAGAATTTCGATACTTACTTGATCCAGTGTTTAGATTTTTTGTACAAGAAATGTATGCGAATGAGTGCATATTTAATTAAATAATGCACCATTTGCATATTTAAACCTGACATTTTAGAAAACTTGTAATACAATTTTTTTTCCCGCAATTATCAATGTGATCAATCATCAGGGTAAGTAAGGTGATAACTATTAGTTATATTTTTTATATCCTATTTACATGCAGTGTCCCACCTTAAATTGGTAAATTAATCACTTAGTAAAGACTAATATTGTTAGAAAATGAATTCAAAGAATCCTGAAAAAAAGTTTCAAAAAAATATTTAGCAATAAACACTGTTTTCAACATTGATGATAAATCAGCATATTAGAATGATTTCTGATGGATCATGTGAAATAGATCACAGAAATAGATTAGATTTTAAAGCATATTAAAATAGAAGACCATTATTTTAAATTGTAATAATAATTCACAATATTACTGTTTACCTCCAATTTTGATCAAATAAACGCAGCCTCGATGAGCATAAAAGACTTCTTTAAAAACATTAAAAATCCCAAACGTTTGAATGACAGTGTATATATTGTTTTTATTATGTTCATTCCCACTTTTAAGGTCCCAATTGATTTCTAAAGTAGGGGAATACGTCACATGTCTGCACTAATTACAGAAGCAATAACGACTCTCATAAATAGTAAATAAGAAGACAAAAACTCTTAATGAAGGTTGTTATTGCTTAACTTGAGAAAGAGAGAGAGAGAGAGAGAGAGTGACAGAAAAAAAGGGTCAAGATGAGATCATGTTTGACCACAGTAATGCAAGACTCTGTTATGCCAAAGTTGCCATCACACAGGCATGTCTGTGGGTGTCTGTATCAAAGTTAATCAATTCTTATCAATAATAAAACAGGGTCCAGACCTGAGCCAATATTCATTGGGAGTGTCAATTAACTGTGTGCCGGTAGAAAACTAATACTCAACTGGATCTGTCAATTTCTTTTAGGCCTCATTAGCAAACAGAGATGAATTATGTATGATCGCCTTTTAAATCAATTATAAATTAAACCCTGCAATGGAAACAGCAGGTAACAGGAATCAAAGGAGGCAAAAGGAGAAAGTGAGAGATTTAGTTTCACTCATGGCACAATTGGGCTTCATAGGAACTGCAATAAAAAAAAATAAAAAAAAATCTGCCACCTCAATATGTTTATGGTATTTTAATGGTTTCTTTTTAGCTACTGATTGAACTAGAATCTTCATCTCATGTGAGTGCACATCAGGGTTTCCACAGGTTTTATGAAGGTCAATTTAAGACTTTTTAAGAGCAAGTAAAGATTATTTAATGACCAGACTGAAGGGAACAGAGTATGCCAATATGTTCTCCAAATGTAATTGTCTAGGGAGCAGAAAATGAGCCGTAATTGCAATAAAATACAACATTCAGCATATCTCCATTAATTCAATACAAAAAGTATACTTAACTAGAATACTGAAATAACCGTATAATCACACTGTAAAACGTGCTGTTCCTCCTCAGTTTTTTTTGTCTTGCTTTCCAGTGCAAATGCCTACAGTTTCTTAAGATACAATGAAAAGCAAAAGAAGTGAGTGAAATGAGTTAAAACAATGATTAAAACAAGAACAAATATCAGCCAATGTGGGGAAAATTCAGGAAAACACATTTTCATACATCATTAACAGATATTTGTTCTTGTTTTAAACTGTTTTGAGAATAAAGTTGAAATGTTCAGAGAATGAAGTTTAAATGTTTAGAGAATAAAGTCAAAATGTTTCAAGAATAAAGTCAGAATCACGAGAAATTACAAGAATAAGGTCGAAATGTTGTCAGGAATAAAGCCAAATTGTTTTGGGAATAAAGGCGAAATGTTTCAAGAATAAAGTCAAAATATTTTAAGAATAAAGTTGAAATCACAAGATTAAAGTTGAAATCACGAGAATAAATTTGGAATGTTTCAGTAATAAACTCTAAATGTTTCTGGAATAAAGCCAAAATGTTTCAAGATTAAAGTGGAAATCACGAGAATAAAGTTGAAATTACGAGAATAAAGTGGAAATCACAAGAATGTTTCGGAATGTTTTGGGAATAAAGTCGAAATGTTTCGGGAATAAAGTCGAAATGTTTCAGGAATTAAGTGGAAATGTTTCAAGAATAAAGTCGGAATCACGAGAATAATGTCGGAATGTTTCAGGAATAAAGTCGAAATGTTTTGGAAATAAAGTCAAAATGTTTCAAGAATAAAGTTGAAATCACGATAATAAAGTTGAAATCACGAGAATAAAGTCTGAATGTTTCGGGAATAAAGTCAAAAAGTTTCAAGAATAAAGTCGAAATCGCGATAATAAAGTTGAAATCACGAGAATAAAGTCGGAATGTTTCGTGAATAAAGCTGAAATGTTTCGGGAATAAAGTCGAAATGTTTCAGGAATTAAGTGGAAATGTTTCAAGAATAAAATCAAAATCACAAGAATAATGTCGGAATGTTTCGGGAATAATGTCGGAATGTTTCGGGAATAAAGTCGGAATGTTTTGAGAATAAAGTCGAAATTACAAGAATAAGGTTGAAATTCTGAGAATAAAGTCAAATTGTTTTGGGAATGAAGTCTAAATGTTTTGGGAATAAAGGCAAAATGTTTCAAGAATAAAGTCAAAATGTTTCAAGAATAAAGTCGAAATTACAAGAAATTACAAGAATAAGGTCGAAATGTTGTCAGGAATAAAGTCATAATGTTTCGGGAATAAAGTTGAAATTACGAGAATAAAGTCAAATTGTTTCGGGAATAAAGGCGAAATGTTTCAAGAATAAAGTCAAAATGTTTTAAGAATAAAGTTGAAATTACGAGAATAAAGTTGAAATCACAAGAATAAAGTTGAAATCACGAGAATAAAGTCGGAATGTTTCGGGAATAAAGTTGAAATGTTTCGGGAATAAAGTCGAAATGTTTCAGGAATTAAGTGGAAATGTTTCAAGAATAAAGTCGGAATCACAAGAATAATGTCGGAATGTTTCGGGAATAAAGTCGGAATGTTTTGGGAATAAAGTCGAAATGTTTTGGAAATAAAGTTGAATAAAGTTGAAATCATGATAATAAAGTTGAAATCACAAGAGTAAAGTTGAAATCCTGATAATAAAGTTGAAATCACGAGAATAAAGTCAGAATGTTTCGGCAATAAAGTCAAAATGTTTCAAGAATAAAGTCGTAATCATGAGAATAAAGTTGAAATCACGAGAATAAAGTTGAAATCACAAGAATAATGTCGAAATGTTTCAGGAATAAAGTTGAAATGTTTCGGGAATAAAGTCGAAATGTTTCAGGAATTAAGTGGAAATGTTTCAAGAATAAAGTCGAAATCACGAGAATAATGTTAAAATGTTTCGGGAAAAAAGTCGGAATGTTTTGGGAATAAAGTTGAAATCATGATAATAAAGTTGAAATCACGAGAATAAAGTCTGAATGTTTCGGGAATAAAGTCAAAAAGTTTCAAGAATAAAGTCGAAATCGCGATAATAAAGTTGAAATCACGAGAATAAAGTCGGAATGTTTCGTGAATAAAGCTGAAATGTTTCGGGAATAAAGTCGAAATGTTTCAGGAATTAAGTGGAAATGTTTCAAGAATAAAATCAAAATCACAAGAATAATGTCAGAATGTTTCGGGAATAATGTCGGAATGTTTCGGGAATAAAGTCGGAATGTTTTGAGAATAAAGTCGAAATTACAAGAATAAGGTTGAAATTCTGAGAATAAAGTCAAATTGTTTTGGGAATGAAGTCTAAATGTTTTGGGAATAAAGTCAAAATGTTTCAAGAATAAAGTCGTAATCACGAGAATAAAGTTGAAATCACGAGAATAATGTCCGAATGTTTCGGGAATAAAGTCGAAATGTTTCAGGAATTAAGTGGAAATGTTTCAAGAATAAAGTCAAAATCACAATAATAAAGTCGAAATGTTTCAGAAATAAATTCTAAATGTTTCAAGAATAAAGTTGAAAAGTTTCAAGAATAAAGTTGAAATCACGACAATAAAGTCAAAATGTTTTGAAAATAAAGTCGAAATGTTTTGAAAATAAAGTCGAAATGTTTTGAGAATAAAGTCAAAATGTTTTGAAAATAAAGTCGAAATGTTTTGAGAATAAAGTCGAAATGTTTTGAGAATAAAGTCAAAATTAAGAGAATACAGTCAAAACGTTTCAGGAATAAAGTCGAAATATTTCAAGAATAAAGTCTAAATTACGAGAATACAGTCAAAATGTTTTGAGAATAAAGTCGAAATGTTTGAGAATAATGTCAAATTTTTTTGAGAATAAAGTTAACATTATAAGAATAAAGTGAAAATGTTCAGAAAAGGTCTGAACATCCGGCATTTCACCCTCATGTTGTTCCAAACCTGTATGAGCTTCTTTCTTCTGTTCTACACAAACAGCCACTGACTTCCATTTTTTCCATATTAGGTAACCCAATGGCTATTGTCAACTCCTACAGATTTGGAACAACATGAGGGTGAATAAATGATGACAGAATTGTCATTTTTGGGTGAACAATCCCTTAAAGGCTCTTCAGACAAAATACATTTAATGCCAAAAACGAATGCTTTTTAAGACCTTTTTTAAGGCTTTAATTTGTGGAAGGGTATATTAAGACCTACAGAAACCCAGGCTTATTTTATTAAACATTTTCCTCAAATGTTTTATTCATTTGTTCTGTGTAAAATATGTCTTAATGAGAAAAAAATGACTGAGTGCACCTTTAAGACCAGTATTTCTCTCTTCAAAATATATCAGCTGATGTCTCGTCTCATAAATTGAGAGCACAGATGAGCGACAACTAGACCGATCAGCAGATGCCACACAGGGCCGAGCAGGAGTGAGTCTAAAAATAGCACATGTATTTCTACTGTACCCACATTGGCTTCCTTCCTCGCTGCCCTTCCTCCGTGAGACACATTCGTGTCCCTTGTTGGCCCGATCCTGGGCTTTAGGGACCACTATCACTTATTAAAATCAACTGCAGGTTGCTGTGCCAGTAGGGGAACTCTTTACCTGGTGATCTGACAATGTGAAATTATCCAGGGCGCAACTCAACATGATGGCAAAAAATAAGTCAATAAACCAATATGAAGTTAGAGATTTATTCTGTTGGAGCTTCTTCTATATAAGCTCTTTTTCATCTGTTCTTGTTGTTGTTTATTTATGTTGGAGTTTACTATTGTTTGTTTTTCTGTGAAACTGTTAATACAATGCCTATTGTGTACATTTTGCATGGTTGACAGTTAGAGTCCCAGCTCTATGTCTCTCTCTTTCTTTACGCGCCAGAGCCTGACTGCAAGGGAAGCATGTGAGCGTTACTGTTACGGATTAAAATTCAAATTGCATTTCATGAGTTTATCTCGAACAACCAGAGAGAGAACAAGAAACAGAGAGTGAGAGAGGAAGAGGAGAGGAAGAACCAGCACTGTGCACAGGAACAACAAACATGGAGAAGATTTGAGACAGAAACACAGAAGGTGCCTTCAGGTTTAATGTGCATCCATGTCAGAAGTTCTAAAGGTAACTCCACTTGGAGACACTTTGTCCTCCATTCTGGAGGACTTTCAAGTGTGAAATGAAATTAGTTCTGCTGTTTGGACTGATACCTCCCACATTTTGTCTCACTTTCTCTTTCTAGAAGTCATATGAAACCCCGTATTTCATGTTGTGAACGTAAATGTGTTGCTTGAACATTAAAGCAGTTGAAGCAAAGTGTGGCTCAGTTCTCAGTCAATGCAATATATGGAGGCTAAAGTTCAAGTTAGGCCTTCAGAGCATCTGAATGTATTTCAAGGATGCTTCTTTTTAAAACGTATTATTATTTTCAATTACTGCCATTGTCATGAACAATTTGGTTCATCTGCTGGATTCATGGCTTGCAAATGCACGCTAACTTAAAAAAATCCCACAAAGAACAGCTTGAACAAGAATGGTTTTTATAGTTTTGGCAAGAGTATGCAACCCAGATATCATTGGTAAAACAAACTTATGTTCCTTCTTTTACACTTCACAACACTTCCAAGCTTTTATAAAATGCATTTTACAAAACTTTTACTTTTTATTTAGTACTGACATGAATAAGATATTTTACATAAAAGACATTTAAAGAGAAAATAATAGTTGAATTTATAAAAATGACTCCTTTCAAAAGTATAAATAAACTTGATTCTTAATACTGTGTTGTACCTGAATGATCCACAGCGGTGTGTTTTTTTTTTTTTTTTTGGTTAGTGATAGTTGTTCATGAGTCCCTTGTTTGTCCTGAACAGTTAAACTGCCTGCTGTTCTTCAGAAAAATCCTTCAGGTCCCACAAACTCTTGTTTTTCAGCATTTATATGTTTTTGAACCCTTTCCAACATTGACTGTATGATTTTGAGATCCTTCTTTTCACACTGAGGACAACTGAGGGACTCATATGTAACTATTACAGAAGGTTCAAACGCTCACTGATGCTTCAGAATGAAACACGATGCATTAAGAGCAAGGGGTGAAACCTTTTCAAAAAATTTTTTAAGATTAAGATTAGGGTAAATTTAACATTTAAGTATCATGTAAGTATATTCTGTAGCTTCTAAAGGACAGTACTATATGAAAAAAAAAATGATATTTAGGCAAAATAAGAAAAATGAACACATCTTCATTCTGTTCAAAAGTTTTCACCCCTGCCTCTTAATGTATCGTGTTTCCTTCTGGAGAATCATTGAGTGTTAGAACCTTCTGTAATTGTTGCATAAGAGTCCCTCAGTTATCCTCAGTATGGAAAGATAAATCTAAAAAAAACAAAAAAAAAAAAAACAGCTAAAACCAGCCTAGGCTGGTTGGCTGGTTTTAGCTGGCCAACCAGCCTGGCTTTGGCTGGTCATAGCTGGTCAGCAGGTTGGTTTTAGAGGGGTCTTGGTCATTTTCTCAGCCTGGCATGGCTGGTCAGGCTGGTTTTAGCTGGTCAGGCTGGGAAACCACCAGCTAAAACCAGGCTGGGAGACCAGTCAAAACCAGCTACTTCCAGCTTAAACCAGCTGAGGCCAGTCAACCAGCCTAGGCTGGTTTTAGCTGTTTTTTCAGCAGGGCAGTCATTGTTGGAAAGGCTGTGAGTCCACATGAAAGAAAACCAGCTGTGGATCTTTCAGTTAACAACACTAAGAACATTAAGAACATTAACAACATTAACAACATTAAGAATCAAGTGTATGTAAACTTTTGAACAGGGTCATTTTTATAAATTCAACTATTATTTTCTCTTGTGGACTACATGCAAACAGCTTTTATGGAAATGTCTTATTAAGGTCAGTATTAAAAAATAAAATTAATTTTGTATGATCCCTCTTATTTTGAAAAAAATAATTAACATTTTACAGATTTTGCAAGGTGTATGTAAACTTTTGACATCAACTGTAGGTACTTTCTTTGGAGTTTTTCAATACAATAATGGTACTACATTTTGGCAATGCTTTTAGAAAGGATGCCTCACCTACAACAGCTAAAAGCAACATTTTTGCAATTTATTAACATTCTGCTTGGCCTTAAGTAACATCCTCGAAAAAGGAAAGTTGGCAGAGTACGTTATCACATTCTGCTGAAAGATTACATAGACCAGTATTTTTTTTTCTTTTGCTTAATGGTACTGATCTCTCAGAGCATCTTTATTCTCTCCAGACTCTATCTGTCGACCAGGAATCAGGCCAGCAGACCACTCAAAGTATTAATCGACAGCGCAGGCCCACACAACCGACCTCTGTAGGATCTGCCAGACATCAGACAGCCTCCCGCCAAAGCTCTTGTTGGGGCATAACGAGCA
Organism: Garra rufa; assembly: GCF_049309525.1. Taxonomy (NCBI): domain Eukaryota; kingdom Metazoa; phylum Chordata; class Actinopteri; order Cypriniformes; family Cyprinidae; genus Garra; species Garra rufa. Next base: position 9,055,783 of record NC_133371.1, read on the forward strand.
AGAGTTGACGTTTCTTTGTGTTTGCTTGTATGTGTGTGCGTTTGTATGCTTGGGAGTGTTCGCAAACCTAAACCCCAGCTAATATCATTACCAGTCATGCTGCTCCAATATAACTCTACTATGGAGACATAAAAGACCTCAATCAATTCAGGTCTAGACGCTACTGGCCAATCAATAAACACATAACATCACAAATAAAATGGAAAACACAAAGAATGGCTTCAAGCCTATATGGTGAAGAGAAGAGGAAAAGAGAGGAGGTCCTGCGGGCTCCATTTGTTTGTTGTAATCAGGTCTGATGATCTCAGACACACATCTGCTGGAGTCTCAAACATGGCTAGATCATATAGAGCCAAAAAAAGGGTAAAACTCAAAGCAGATTCTATGAACTGCAATAAAACTAAAATGAGAAAACACTACACTAAAATACTGAAAAACACAAAATGGTCAATATATAGTGCACTACAGTCGTGGCCAAAAGTTTTGAAAATGACACAAATATTAGTTTTCACAAAGTTTGCTGCTAAACTGCTTTTAGATCTTTGTTTCAGTTGTTTCTGTGATGTACTGAAATATAATTACAAGCACTTCATACGTTTCAAAGGCTTTTATCGACAATTACATGACATTTATGCAAAGAGTCAGTATTTGCAGTGTTGGCCCTTCGTTTTCAGGACCTCTGCAATTCGACTGGGCATGCTCTCAATCAACTTCTGGGCCAAATCCTGACTGATAGCAACCCATTCTTTCATGATCACTTCTTGGAGTTTGTCAGAATTAGTGGGTTTTTGTTTGTCCACCCGCCTCTTGAGGATTGACCACAAGTTCTCAATGGGATTAAGATCTGGGGAGTTTCCAGGCCATGGACCCAAAATTTCAACGTTTTGGTCCCCGAGCCACTTAGTTATCACTTTTGCCTTATGGCACGGTGCTTCATCGTGCTGGAAAATGCATTGTTCTTCACCAAACTGTTGTTGGATTGTTGGAAGAAGTTGCTGTTGGAGGGTGTTTTGGGACCATTCTTTATTCATGGCTGTGTTTTTGGGCAAAATTGTGAGTGAGCCCACTTCCTTGGATGAGAAGCAACCCCACACATGAATGGTCTCAGGATGCTTTACTGTTGGCATGACACAGGACTGATGGTAGCGCTCACCTTTTCTTCTCCGGACAAGCCTTTTTCCAGATGCCCCAAACAATCGGAAAGAGGCTTCATCGGAGAATATGACTTTGCCCCAGTCCTCAGCAGTCCATTCGCCATACTTTTTGCAGAAGATCAATCTGTCCCTGATGTTTTTTTTTTTGGAGAGAAGTGGCTTCTTTGCTGCCCTTCTTGACACCAGGCCATCTTCCAAAAGTCTTGGCCTCGCTGTGCGTGCAGATGCGCTCACACCTGCCTGCTGCCATTCCTGAGCAAGCTCTGCACTGGTGGCACTCCGATCCCGCAGCTGAATCCTCTTTAGGAGACGATCCTGGCGCTTGCTGGACTTTCTTGGACGCCCTGAAGCCTTCTTAACAAGAATTGAACCTCTTTCCTTGAAGTTCTTGATGATCCTATAAATTGTTGATTTAGGTGCAATCTTAGTAGCCACAATATCCTTGCCTGTGAAGCCATTTTTATGCAACGCAATGATGGCTACACGCGTTTCTTTGCAGGTCACCATGGTTAACAATGGAAGAACAATGATTTCAAGCATCACCCTCCTTTTAACATGTCAAATCTGCCATTCTAACCCAACCAGCCTGACATAATGATCTCCAGCCTTGTGCTCGTCAACATTCTCACCTGAGTTAACAAGACGATTACTGAAATGATCTCAGCAGATCCTTTAATGACAGCAATGAAATGCAGTGGAAAGTTTTTTTCAGAATTAAGTTAATTTTCATGGCAAAGAAGGACTATGCAATTCATCTGATCACTCTTCATAACATTCTGGAGTATATGCAAATTGCTATTATAAAAACTTAAGCAGCAACTTTTCCAATTTCCAATATTTATGTAATTCTTAATTTGGCCACGACTGTATATAGGGGGAAGGAAGCAATTTCGGACACCTTTTGATTTCCTTTCTTAATAAACACCTGTTGACTCTCAACACAGACTCTCAAACTTTAGCTCAAGTACAACTGAGTGCAGCCTGATTATGTTCACTCAGTAGGGTTTTATTTGCCACATTATGCAGATTCACTTCCTGACCCCCTCCACACATGGACATGTGACTGAGGTAATGCAGCGGACAGAAGGCTGATTGCACACATGCAGAAAGTCCTCCAAACACTCATATCCATAAGCACATACTAATGAGAGCATCTTTTCATTACCTTTCTGACCCCAATCAGAGTGAAGATCCCCCCAACCCTCATTAATCTCACACTCACACACACTCACACACACACACACACACACACACACACACACACACACACACACACACTCACACACACACACACACACACACACACACACACACACACACACACACACACACACACACACACACACACACACACTCACACTCACACACACACACACACACACACACACACACACACACACACACACACACACACACACACACACACACACACACACACACACACGTTGGGTTTACATGTTTTATGGGGACATTCCATAGGCGTAATGGTTTTTATACTGTACAAACCGTACTTTCTATCGCCCTACACCTAAACCTAGCCCTCACAGGAGATTGTGCACACTTTTACTTCCTCAAAAAAACTGATTGTGCATGATTTATAAGCCTGTTTCCTCATGGGGACCTGAGAAATGTCCCCACAAGGTCAAAATCTACTGGTATTCCTATCCTTGTGGGGACATTTGGTCCCCACAACGTGATGAATACCAGGTACACACACACACACACACACACACACACATATATATGCACACACTCCTCCATGTGTCCTTCCTATCCCATTGACAAACTCTTCAGGACCTTTAAGGAATAGTGTTAGAGCAATAGTTGATCCTTCATTTACATTCTCAACATTTACAAGTCTAATGATGTTCTATAACTATATGTTTTTATCTTTGTGAGAACCAAAGAAGATTTTTAAAGACTGTATGGTTATAAATATATATTCCTAATTGGGTGAAATCAATAACTTAAAGAGAGAGAGAGAGAGAGAGAGAGAAAATGGTAGATTCAAAATATCTACTATTTTGTGCCACTGAACATAGAAAGTCATTCAAGTTTGCAATAACATATAACAACAAAATAACAGAAAATACTTGAATGGCATTTAAAATGGCATTCAGAGAGAGAGAATACATGACATTTGTCTTGTGCTTGATTACAGGAAACATTTTTACTTACGAAACATCCTGCCACCCACTCAACAAACATACATACAACAACATATAAACTGTCTATTTATTTGCAGCCATCTCTCAAACGGAAGTATGCAGTTACATACACACATACACAAACGCATTGACGAACACGATGAAAAACAACTTGTTCTTTTACACCTGCACACTCAGCACCCAGTCGGCCACTACAGATTTTACGATCCCCCACCCGCCGCTGTCTGGCGTATCTCTGCGGCACACAGAACTGCTGGCCTTTCCATTCTCATATCTCTCTTTCTCTGCACCCACTCGGCTATTACACCTCTACCATGATGGGTGGCACAGTTTAATGCATTAATGTCTAGGGGGAAAAAAACAGCTTGGGTTGCCCCCCAAAGGAGGGGAACAACATTGCAGATGGCTAATGACTACTGTTTTTTATATGTACCCACACATATATTTATACACTATAATGTAGTTCTTAAATATATATACACCCACATACATTATGTGAATTTTGGATGCAATTAATCGAGATTAATCGATTTTACAGCCCTATAAATGCTACCTGTCAATTGTTTGGGAGCAGTACAACTTTTTATTTTTGGACTATCTTCTGCTCACTGAGGCTGGATTTATTTGGTCAAAAATACAGTAAAAATTGAAATGTTACAATAAAAAAAAAAACAGTTTTTTATGTGAATATATTGTCAAATTTAACATATTCATGTGATCAAAGCTGAATTTTCACCATCATTACTCCAGTCACGTGGTGTCACATGATCCTTCAGAAATCATTCTAATATGCTGATTTGGTTTGTGTTTGGAATAATTAATAATTAAATAATGTTATGCTTACCAAGGCTGCATTTGTTTGATCAAAAAAATCTGTAAAAATAGTAATTTTATGAAGTCTATAATTTTAATAGTAGGGTTATTTGAACAGTGAGAGACACAATAACAGCAAAAATTTCAGGAAAATGGATTTTAAAAAAGTTATAAATTTATTTGCATTTTAATGAGTCAAATAAGTATTTGAGCCCCTATCAATCAGCACGATTTCTGGCTCCCATGTGTCTTTTATACAAGTGACAAACTAAGATTAGGAGCACTCTCTTGTTACCTGTATAAAAAACACCTGTCCACAGAAGCAATCAATCAATCAAATCCCAAACTCTCCACCATGACCAAGACCAAAGAACTGTCCAAGGATGTCAGGGACAAGATTGTAGACCTACACAAGGCTGGAATGGGCAACAAGACCATCGCCAAACATCTTGGTGAGAAGGTGACAACAGTTTGTGCGATTATTTACAAACGGAAGAAACACAAAATAACTGTCAATCTCCCTCAGTCTGGGGCTCACCTTGTGGAGTTTCAATAATCATGAGAACAGTGAAGAATCAGACAAAAACTACACAGGAGGATCTTGTCAATGATCTTAATGCAGTTGGGACCATAGTCACCAAGAAAACAATTGGTAACACACTACGCCAAGAAGGACTGAAATTCTGCTGGGTCCGCAAGGTCCCTCTGCTCAAGAAAGCACATGTACAGGCCCAATGAACATCTGAATGATTCAGAGGAGAACTGGGTGAAAGTGTTGTGGTCAGATGAGACCAAAATCAAGGTTTTTGGCATCAACTCAACTCGCCGTATTTGGAGGTGGAAGAATGCTGCCTATGAGCCAAGTACACCATCATCACCGTCAAACATGGAGGTGGAAACATTATGCTTTGGGGGTGTTTTTCTGCTTAGGGGACAGGACAACTGCACCGCATCAAAGAGACGATGGACGGGGCTATGTACCATCAAATCTTGGGTGGGAACCTCCTTCCCCCATTATGACTTAATCCTATAAAAAAAGCAGAAGGTTCGAGGTTTGCCAAACGCCCTCACCCCTCAACCAGAGCATTGGAAATGGGTCATGGATGGGTATTCCAGCATGACAATGACCCAAAACACAAGGCCAAGGCAACAAAGGAGTGGCTCAAGAAGAAGCACATTAAGGTCCTGAAGTGCCCTAGCCAGTCTCCAGACCTTAATCCCATAGAAAATCTGTAGACGGAGCTGAAGGTTCCAGTTGCCAAACATCAGCCTCAAAACCTTAATGACTTGGAGAGGATCTGCAAAGAGGAGTGGCACAAAATCCCTCCTGAGATGTCTAGCAAACCTGCTGGACAACTACAAGAAACGTCTGACCTCTCAACAAGGGTTTTGCCACCAAATACTAATGTTTTGCGGTGGGGTCAAATACCCCAGTGCAAAAACATAATAAAAAATACAATTAATTAAATCCAAATATAAGATTGGCAGTGATGTCTATTGGAAAATGGTGTGAAAATTCATTGCATTTATTCATGTTTAATATCTTGATTCTTTAAAATCCCAAACAGAACATTTTAACAGTGGATGTTTCATGGATGTTATTAAGATATAATAAGTTCCTCTAAAATCAAGAAAAGGCATAAAGTCATCAAACCTGACACTTTGAGCTATTAAATGGCTATTGGGGCTTTTCAAACCCCAAACACGAAAGTTAATCTAAATTTTTTCACACATTTCTTAATGTATCTTGTTACTTCAGTGGTTTTTAAAGCAGGCATTAAGCGGACGGATCAGATGAGGGTCTTATGCGATTAAATTTGCCAATTTAAATCAGTGTGAGCTTACTCAAACATCCAAAAACCGGATAAAGTAATAAACAGCACAGAATCCAGAAAAAGATAGCTGAGATTAATACAGCGCGAAAATGGCTATTTACAGCTAAAGCCTTTTAGCAGGCATTTAAATACACTAATATCTACACTGGGTGAATGAGAGCATGTTTATGGAAACACTAGGGAGGGGGAGCACTTAAGAAGAAGATTATTCACTCGATTATAACAGTGACTCAAAGACTAATCCTGTGTAGATTCTCGCCTGGCTGCCACCTTCATTTCCTAATGGCACAAAGAGGAATATAATCCACCTTTCTTGCAGGTTTTTAAAGAGCAGACATATTATTGTGGTCTAGTAAACATGCATGAAAAGATTAAGAGGCAAAAAGAGAGCGATAAAATAAAAACACTCATGAGCATGTTTAGAAGGATCATTCCAGTGTGGCGCACCTCAAGCTCATTTTTATATATCTTAACATAATCATCTTGAACATAAAAAGAACATTTATAATGAATGTACCTCTCTGTGAAGTTTCGGAGGACAGTGAGCAGGTTAGCCAACATCTTTGCTCACTTCTCGTCTTTTCCGGTGCTTAGGATGTGAGTTGTTCTACCTGGAAAGGAATGAAAAAAAAAACAATGCGAGAGTTTTATCTCTTTCTAAGGGTCTCTGATGAAATTTAATGGCATTGTAAAACTTTATATGCAATAATTATAATTACATCAGTTGTGAATCAATAATTCAAGCATTTGTTTTATTAGCATACTAGGGCTGCATGATAATGGATAAACAGTTACTCACACTTTATTATTAATCACAATTATTGTCATTTCAAATTTGTTTTTTCACATTTCATCAGAATTATTGCACTTTTCTCATAAACACATAAAGGGGAAGTCTTGAAATCTGGCAACCGCAACCATGAAAGCTTGTGCAGATGATTTTGCTTAATAAATTGAGAGAAGCAGAAATTGTGATTACGTTTAAAATACGACTCATCATGCAACCCTGATGCATGCTGTAACTTCATAACTGAAAGGACCAATTATGAAACTACAAGCAAATAATAAACCAATAACTGCGCTAACATATGACTGCTCTATGATGTCTATTTATATACATTTTTACTCAGAAACTGCTAGTAAATTTTTACAAATAATTACAAAGACATGACAAGTAACATACCAAACATGAATTTGTCTTTCTAGAATTAGTCTTTCGTGATTAAAATAGCATTTCCTTGTAAAACCTAGTCCAATGAACTTTAATTAGATTTAATTAGAATTTAATTAGAATTTTACAGTGTAGTTGATACAGTTGAAGTCAAAGGTTTACATACACCTTGCCGAATCTGCATAATATTAATTATTTTACAAAATGAATGTTATTTTTTTATTTAGTACTGACCTGAATACCATATTTCACATAAGAGACATTTAGAGATTGTTGAATAGTTTACATAATAGATACATTTATAAAAATGACCTCATTCAAAAGTTTACACACACTTGATTCTTAATACTGTGTTGTTATCTGAATGATCCACAGCTGGGGTTTTTTGTTTAGTGATAGTTGCTCATGAGTCCATTGTTTGTCCTGAACAGTAAATTCCCTGCTATTCTTCAGAAAAATCCTTTAGGTCCCACAAATTCTTTGGTTTTTCAGCATTTTTGTGTATTTTAACCCTTTCCAACAATGACTGTATGATTTTGAGATCCATTTTTCACAACAAGGACAACCAACGGACTCATATGCAACTATTACAGAAGGTTCAAACACACAAAGGAAACACAATGCATTAAGAGCCAGGGGGTGAAAACTTTTTGAAATTGAAGATCATGGTACATTTAACTTATTTTGTCTTCCAGGAATCATGTGAGTGTCTCCTATAGCTTCTGAAGGGCAGTACATTAAAAAATATGATATTTAGGCAAAATAGGAAAAATGTACACATCTTCATTCTGTTCAAAAGTTTACACTCCTGGCTCTTAATGCATTTTGTTTTCTTATGGAGCATCAGTGAGCATCTGAACCTTCTGTAATAGTTGCATATGAGTGCCTCAGTTGTCCTCAGTGTGAAACGATGGATCTCAAAAACATACAGTCATTGTTGGAAAGGGTTCAAAAGTGCTAAAAACCAGAAAATTTGTGGGACCTGAAGGATGTTTCTGAAGAACAGCGGGCAGTTTAACTGTTTAGGACAAGGGACTCATGAACAACTATTACTAAACAAAAAAAAAAAAAAAAAAAACAGCTGTGGATCATTCAGGTAACAACACAGTATTAAGAATCAAGTGTGTGTACACTTTTGACTTCAATTGTCAAAAGTCATATGGGAGTTATAAAAAGTGTGCTTGTACTATGTTTATTTCAAATAAATGCCACAACTTTTGTTATTTAACACCTCCAGGTATCTATTTACCGAATGTTGTCCTTTGACATTCAAGTGTCTAAATACTTTTTAGGGTGCACTGTGCACTTAAAAAAAATCTGGCAAAGAAACAATTTTCACTTAGAAATCACAATTAATCAATTAATTACAAAAACCTGCAATGAACAATGAATTAAAGGTTTTGAACTAGAGAGACTTAAACTGTATTTTTTGGTAAAACATACTTCATACAGCTTCAAGAAATATTTTTTAAAGTAGGTAGGTATAAAGATGCAGTTTCATTTAATCATTTAGCAGATGCTTTTATCCAAAGTGACTTACAAATGAAGACAACAGAATCAATCAGTACACATAGCAAGGTTGTTTTTTATAACAAACAAAAAGAATAAAAAGTTTATAAAAAGCATAGAAATATAATAGAGAGAGCTAGTGTTAGAGGGTGAAGTTATTATTTTTTATAATAAATAAACAAGTAGACAGAATATAGGGTGACCATATACGTCCTCTTTTCCCTGGACATGTCCTCTTTTTGGACATGATTCCTCAATCGGCCAAAATGTCCGGGATTCAGCTTTTGCTTTCTACAGTCGCGGTTTATTGTGTGTGTTTTTGTATTTAAGCCTTGCAGGAAAGTTTTCTTAATCCCACTCCTGCAAACATTCTAATATCAAATATAATTTCCGTGCATCACAGAGTCGCTATCAATATGCAGATTATTTAAAAAGCTTTGGATGCAGCTCGTGTTGGATGTAGAGTGGCCAAATCCGCATTTTTTCCACAGAATTGGGCTGATTTTAAACTGTTACTGCGGATTGATTTTCTTCCATACGTTAAAAGTTTGAAATATCGCATAATTTCCATTTGACTGAAATGCTTGTATTGAAACATTTTTGCATTCTACCTGTGATAAAACTGCTAGATATTAGTTTTGTGAAGGATGGCCACTGTGGTAGGAAGCTTTTTAGCTGATCAATATGCATAACTGCGACTGTAAAATATGTAGTTTTAGAATGAAAATGACCTCCTTGTTCTACGTCCTCTTTTTTGAAAACTAAAATATGGTCACCCTACAGAACAGAGAAAAATAGAGAAGAAATGAGAGGCTCAATTTTTACATTTTGATAGAATAGAAATAGAAAAGAGAGTGCTAGAGTTAAAGGGTCAAATGAAGATGGAAAAGATGTGTTGTAGCCCTTTCTCGAAGATGGTTAAAGACTTGTTTGGAGTGAGTTGGGCAGCTCATTCCACAACCAGCAGGAGGGAACAGTTAAGATAGAAGTCTGTGAAAGTGATTTTGTGCCTCTTTGACACTATAATGCGCTGTTTATTTACAGAACGCAAGCTTCTGGAGCACACATAAGTCTGAAATAGCGAATTTACGTAAAGAGATGCAGAGCTGTGGCTCTTTTGAAGGCAAACATTAATGCCTCGATCAAACTCCTCAAAATTGTCCAGTATAATGGGGTCATCTCTCATGAAGCAAGTTTTTGGTCTGCGTTGTGTATGTGTGAACTGGTGGGTTTGGATGTGAGAGAGTGTTCGTGCGTGTGAAACAGATGGCACTCTGTCTTTTCGCTTCCTGCTAAGCGCTGTGCTTTCCCTGGGCGTCATATGACAGGTGCTGCACTGCTGCTTTACGGCATAGTGAGAATGGATTCATCTCAAATCCAGCAGAAAACACATACCTTCACAAACGCCCCCAGTTTATGTGTGTGTGCTCAAATTTATGAGTATTTTACTGCCACATAAACCAAGCAATTACATTCTCTCTCTTTCTCCCTCCCTCAGCCTAAAAGCACATCACCGGTCCTGTATCACAGTTTAATGTGCCTGTAAACCAGTTCGATAAGCATGATGGTTTAATAATAGTGCTTTCCGTTGTGTCGTAGCTGACTCACTACTCTTGTGCCGTGTTTCAGTCTACTCCCTAGATCCCTACCTCATCAATCTGTATATTGTGGACATAAATTCAGGAAAAAGCAACAGCCCTGATCTAGTAAACACTGGGTCACCGATGACTCAATTTCCAGACACTATTACGAGGTAATACATCATAAGGTCATAAAAGTAACTGGTATATCAAAACTGCTGTGTAACATTTAAAATACACTGGCACTGTGAAATGTGAGCATGCAGGATTGTTTTATAAGTATAACTATATAAAAATAGTTATTATATACAGTGCCCTCCAAAAATATTGGAACAGTAAAGACACAATTCAGTTTGCTGTGGAGTAAAGAAATCTGTAAATATGATTAAAAGATGAATATGACACCAAATTACAGAATGTCACATTTTATTATTGGGTGATTCAACACATACGTGTTTTACCAGCTAAGAAGATCAGTTCATCCCCCTATGTTTTCTAAGTGATCAGCTGTGTCCTGTTGCATTATTTTTTCATATATTAAAAGCAGGGCACACACACACACCAGGATGAAGATGAGGGAGCTGACTTCAAGAGTAAAGCAAGCAATTTGGATGCTAAAAGAGGACATAAATTAGAACTATAGAGTATAGAACTAATTTAAAAGTTTGGAGACCACTGGAGACATCAGAAGCCAACAATGACCTGATCGGCTGAGAAAACAACAGCAGTTGATGACAGACAAATCATAAAAGCTGTGAAAATAAACCCTAAAATACATGTCTGTAAAATCGCCAACAACCTCCAGAAAGCTGGGGTGATCCTCTGACAATGCACTGTCCACAGGAGACTCTGACAAAGAATTACAGAGCGCTGCAGCAAGCTACAAACCTCTGATCAGCACCAAAAGTAGAACGGCAAGATTAGAGTTAGCAAAAAAGCACAAAGGTGAGCCACTAGAGTTTATGGACCGCTGAGACAAAGATTAACCTTTATCTAAGTGATGAGAAAAAGCAAAAGTGTGGAGAAAAAAAGGGAACTGCAAATGATCCTAAGCATACAACCTCATCTGTAAAGTATGGTGGAGGTGGTGTCATGGCATGGGCATGCATGGCTGCTTCTGGAACAGTCCCTCTTAACTTTAATGATGACTTAATGACAGTAGTAGATGACAGTAGTAGAATGAATTTGGAAGGGTACAAAACCATCTTGGCTACCAATAATCAAGAAAATGCCACCAGACTCATCAGAAAGTATTCATATTGGATCAGGACAATAACCCAAAAGTTCCCAGCCAGTTCAGTCAAGGAGTTTATCAGGGCAAAGAAATGGAAAGTCTTAGATTGCCCTAATCAGTCTCCAGATTTATATCTGATTGAACAGGAATTTTACCGGCTGAAGAGGAGACTAATAGCAGAAATGCCCCAAAACAAGCAACAGTTGGAATTAGCTGCATTAAAGGCCAGGAAAAAGCATTTCAAAGCATAAGACCAAGAGTCTGGTGATGTCTATGGGTCGCAGACTCACTGCTGTGATTGCACACAAGGGATCTGCAACTAAATATAAGCTTTTAATCTTTTAAATTTGCCTTAAATTTAAATATACTTATGCTCACTTCAAATAGTGGGATGAACTTTAAAAGTGCTGTCCTTTTTATGTGTCGAAAGAACTAAAGAATAAAATGAGACATTCTGTAGTTTTATTCATCTTTTAATCATATTTGCAAATGTCTTGACTCCACAGCAGAGAAAACAATTTTGTCTTTACTGTTCCAATACTTATGGAGAACACTATTGTGATTTTCTCAGTCGTGAACATGGATGATTCTGATAATGAGTCAGATTTAAAATACCTGACTCCCTGGATAGTAAATTTACTACTGAGCTGATTGAAACATACCGTTATCTTCCGACTGTATCATCCTGCAAAGCACTCTGGGTTACAATGGAATGGTTCAGGCATATGTGACAGACAGATCTAGCACAGTTTTGATTTAATGTGTTGTTCTCCACTGAACATCTGAGCCATTTTTTCAACAACAGCAACGGTGTTTATCTGAAGGGAAGAAAAAGAGAAAGCATGACGGACAGAACTGGAGAGTGATAATATTCATCACTCATTAAAGTCCAGTCTAGAGACATAGTGTGTATTCCATTAGTCTGGCTACTCTGTGAGTGTGTATGTGTGTGTGCGCTGAGTGCGCTTGAAGCCCAAAGTGCCTCTATCCATCTTAAGTTGACGGAAAGACAGGTGAAATATTGATTTTACTGTTCACACTCTAGTGAAGTACAGATAACCAGCTAAATCTGCTGAATGTGGTGTAAAGCGTAACACAACTTACAGGTGCACGGTGTCACACAACTAAAGACATACAACATGCTCTGTCTTTTCCCTCAGTCCAGAGTTTCTTCAGAATTAATTCACTTCAGCGCAATCATACTCTCCACAGGGGCTGTTTCAATATATGTGCTCAAACAATTTGCAATGAAATGGTAATGATAGTTTTTTTGTCTCTTCCTGACTGCCCAAGGCATGGAGCTGAACGGCATCATGCAGCATTACCAACTGCATTTATCTCACCTCCCCAGCTCTCACACTCATTATCACACACACACACTTAAAAAGTTTTAAAGTTTAGAAACTTCAGAAACTGTAATAGAACAGTATGAACCATCACCCTTCTTATACACACTTACATAAAGACAAACACTTACTGTAAGACTTGATAGTGTGAATATGACTGATTATGGAGAGCAGTGGGTGTAATTATACCAGTATTATGAGTGTAATCTTACAAAATACACAGCATTGCTATCTATCCAGCTGCTAAGGATGCTAGGATGTTTTGGTGGTTGCCAGAGTGTTGCTATTCAGTTTCTAAGGGTGCTATTGTGCGTGGGGGGATGTAGTGTTGCTATTCAGCTGTACAGTAAAGACGGTGTGTATGGTTGTTAAAATGTTGCTATATGATTTCTGATGCTAGAATGTTGTGTGCAGTTGTCAAGGTGTTGCTATGTGGTTTTTAAGGATGTGAGGATGTTTGGAGTGGTTGCCAGGGTGTTGCCATGTCGTTTCTAAGTACAATAGGATGTTGTGTGTGGTTGCCAGGGCAGTGCCTTGCACTTTCTAAGGATGCTAGGATGTTGTGGGTGGTTGCCAGGGTGTTGCTATGCAGTTTCCAAGAATGCACGATGATGTGGTTTTTTTTTTTACTAAGGAAAATAGGATGTTGTAGGCAGTTGCCAGGGCTTTGCTATTTAGCTGCTAAGGAGCTAGAATGTTTTGGGTGGTTGCCATGATGTTGCTATACAGGTTTTCAGAATGCAAAACTGCTGTGGGTGGTTGCCAGGGCATTGCTCTGCATTTTCTAAAGATGCTAGGATTTGTTGGGTGGTTGCCAAGGTGTTGGTATGCAGTTGCTAAGGAGCTAGGCACTGGTATGCATTAAGGATGATAGGATGTTGTGGGTGGTTGTTAAGGCATTGCTACAGTATGTGGTTTCTAATGATACCAGGATGATGTGGGTGGTTACCAGAGCATTGCAAAAGTTTTTTAAGGTTAGCTGCCAGGATGTTGCTATGCAGTTTCTAAGGGTGCTATGATGTTAAGGATGGTAGGATTTTGTTTGTGGATGCCAGAGTGTTGCTATGCAGCTGCTGAAGATAGTAAAATGATGTGTGTGGTTGTCAAGGCATTGCTATGTGGTTTCTAGGGATGCTAGGATGTTGTGGGTAGTTGTCACGATGTTGCTATGTGGTTTCTAGGGATGCTAGGATGTTGTGGATGGTTGCCTGGGCATTGCTTTGAACTTTCTTAAGATTTTAGGGTGTTGTGGATGGTTGCCAGAGTGTTGCTATACAATTTCTAAAGATGCAGGATGATGTGGGTGGTTTTCAAGGTATTAAAATGTTGTTGTTTTTTCTGAGGATGGTAGGATGTTTTAGGCTGTTGCCAGGGCATTGCTATACAGCTGCTAAGGAGCTAGGATGTTTTGGGTGGTTGCCAGTGTGTTGCTATGGATGCTAGGATGTTGTGGGTGGTTGTCACAGCATTGCTATGTGATTGCCATGCAGCTGCTAAGGACAGTAAGGCGTTGCTATATGACTTCTAAAGATGCTATAATATTGTGGGTAATTGTCAAGGTGTTACCATGTTGTTTCTAAGGATCCTAGGGATCTAAGGATGTTGTGTGTGGTTGCCCGGGCATTGCTTTGCACTTTCTAAGGATTTTAGGGTGTTGTGGGTGGTTGCCAGGGTGTTGCTATGCAGTTTCCAAGGATGCAGGATGATGTGGGTGGTTGTCAAGGCATTGAAATGCTTTTTTCTAAGAATAGTGTTGCCAGGGCGTTGCAATACAGCTGCTAAGGAGCTAGAGCTAGAATGTTTTGGTTGGTGGCCAGGGTGTTGCTGTACAGTTTTTCAGAATGCAAGAATGCTGTGGATGGTTGCCAGGGTGTTGCTATGCATTTTCTAAAGAAGCTAGGATGTCTGGGTTGGTTCCCAGGGTGTTGCTATGCATTTTCTAAAGATGCTAGGATGTCTGGGTTGGTTGCAAGGGTGTTGCTATGGAGTTTATAAGGATGTGAGGATGTTTGCAGTGGTTGTCAGGGTGTTGCTATGCAGTTTTTTAAGGATCTAAGGATGTTTGAGATGGTTGCCAGGGTGTTGCTATGCAGTTTTTAAGGATGTGAGGATGTTTGCAGTGGTTGTCAGGGTGTTGCTATGCAGTTTTTAAGGATCTAAGGATGTTTGGGATGGTCGCCAGGGCATTGCTATTCATTTTTTAAGGATAGTTGTCAAGATTTTGCTATGACGTTTTTAAGGATCCTAAGATCTTGCGGGTGGTTGTCAAGGTGTTGATATGCATTTTCTAAAAATGGCAGAATTATGTGGGTGGTTGCCAGGTCATTGCTATGCAGCTGCTAAGGATGCTAATATGTTGTGTGTGGTTCCTAGGGCATTTTCATGCAGTTACTAAGGATGCTAAGATGTTGTGGGTGGTTTTCAAGGTTGCACAGTTCTTGACGATGGTAGGATAATGTGGGTGGTTGCTAGGGCATTGCTATGCAGCTGCTAAGGATGTTAGGATTTTAAGTGTGGTTGTCACGCAGTTGCTAAGGTCTTCAGAGTATTTTTATAATGCATTGTCATGCAGATGCTAGGGCATTCTGCATGGTTTCTAGGTGGTTACCTACCCGCATGTTTCTGATCTCCAGATCGGGCTTCACCAGACTGTAAAAGTAAGCCATTTTTTCCCAATCATTTTATCATCTGCCAAGCTAAATATCTTAAATCAGGTCACTAATACCACTTGTCTCCTCAACAAGCTCAGTACTTAGGGTTAGAGGTTTAAAAAAGAGCTTTGCCAAGCACCTCTAATTATAACCGAAGCATGCAGCAACAGCATTACAAGTACAGATAGAAAGAGAAAAGATTTGAGGAAAGCACCAGTCACGAACACAGATAAAAAAAGAAGCAGCGCTCAGCTGATGCAAGTGTGTGCTGTGTGTATTATTTAAAGAGCTGGCTTGTTTTGTAAGAACATTAACCGCAGCAAAAAGACAATGTGGTTTGCAAAAGTGACCCCATGTAATGAACTCAATAATGATTACAATTACTGTACTCTCAATATGAATAGCAGTGAAACCACAGGGATTATTAGAGATGACAGCATGACAACGTGCAAAGAGCAATTACACACTTACACATGCATACTTATGTTCACAGACATATGAGAGAACATTCTCAAGGAGTGGAATATAGCATACGCACACAATGTTGTTCTTTCATCACATCGATTGCTCATTTTTCTGTGTTCAAAGAAACACTTTAGCACAACAGCATTTGAAAACACATAGGCGTTTTTCTAGTGCTGCTTTTCAGAAATCTAAGATGAACAAAAATCTCAACATGAGAAAATACATTTTCCTGAAAAAAATCAATCGGACACTTTAACAGCTGAGACACGATACCTCCAGCTGATATCCTCAAACCTCTGAAAAAAAGAAGAAAAAAACCCCCCATAAAACTGAAGATACATGTTGAAAGCTGGCGAGGAAAAAAGAGCGGTATTACTCTGGCGGGTCTGGATATCGGTTTCGTTATCCTTTGAAAATCCACGGCCTCAGACATTAAATATTTTATGTTGTGTATGCAAGTTTGTGCACTTTGTTTACTTGGATCTGACACATAAAAGGAATATGTGTATCTACTGTCTGCTTGATTGCAGAGGCCAGTGTGTGCATGTGTGTTTGTGATCCACTACATGTGTGTGTGTGTTTGTTGTTTGTCAGTTTCAGAGATGTGAAAGATCTGAAGATTGAATTATTGATCTCAACTCTTCAGAGAGGGTCAAAATCGACTGATCTAGAAATGTAAGCTGCTGTGTTTATATACCTTAAAGCGATAGTTCACGCTGTCATTATTGACACACCCTCATGTCAGTTCAAACCCATGAGACTTTCGGTCATCTATAAAACACAGATGATGCATGTTTAAAAGGGATAGTTCACCCAAAAATGAAAATTAGCCCATTATTTACCCTCAAGCCATCCTAGGCGTATATAACTTCCTTCTTTCAGACAAATCCAATCGGAGTTATATTAAAAAATGTTCTGGCTCTTTCAAGCTTTATCATGGCAATATGCAGGTGTTTCTCTTCAACAGGGCAAAACAAGTCCAATAAAGTGCATCCATCCATAATAAAAAGTGTCTCACACAGCTCCGGGGGTGAATAAAGGCCTCCTGTAGCGAATCGATGCGTTTTTGCAAGAAAAATATCCATATTCAAAACGTAATAATCACTTTAATCTAGCTTGCGCTCACTGTTGTACACGTGAGTCTCGCGAAAAACCAACATTTGCTTACAGGAGCAATAGAAAGAAAGGTTTCGGAAAGGAAAACCAGTCTCTTCTTGGCATATATTGAAATCCTTTGACATTTTTCTTTACATATTAGTGTTGAACGATATACCGATACTAAAAAGGTATTGCAATATCCTACTTTTAAAAACTGTACGATTTAGAATGAGTCCCGGTACTTTAAGAATGCATAAGAGTAAAACACTGTTTCTTTATGGCCCTATGATAATCGCAAAGCAGAAAACACGACACGGAAATGTACAAACAGAAACTCAAAGGTCTTCACAGCAACCCGTCAAAATAAAAGTTCGATTTAACTTGACAGAAATATCACTTGACGTAATGATAGTGCTACTACTGCTAATAAATTTTTTTTAAAACAACATTTAAGCAATATTTACCAGAAAATGCATTTAAATTTGTAAATACACAATACAGTATTTCTAAAAAATAATAATAATAATAATAATAAATTAATTGTTTATAAAATCTAATTAATCCATGCTTTTGATTAAAAATAAATCTGAATTTGTGAAAAAAAATAAAATGTATTTCATAGGGCCTTTTTGCTAAACTTTTGATAAATTGCTGTTAAATTTTGTAAGTTTCATGATTTTAATTAATTAGACATGCTTTTTAATAATATTTTTTATGTAACCATGAAAACAGAGTCTAGAAAAATCAAAACGCAAAAAACTGAATCCAGAAAAATTTAAACGCAATGCAATTTGGGAAGAAATAAAACAGATTTCATAGGGCCCTAAATTAATTGTAATAAACTGTTATTGTAAAATAAAATTACTATATCATGAAATAAGATTTGTATAAAATTTATAGAAACTATAACCTCCATTCTGATCATCTATTAATCAGTTACTTTTCCTGTTGTTCTATGTTTGTCGTAGTATCGGTTCGTTGGTAGTACACTCTTACAACTAAAGGTGCTATAAAAAGTTCTTCAAGCGATGCCATAGAAGAACAATTTTTGGTTCCACAAAGAACCATTCAGTCAAAGGTTCTTTAAAGAACCATCTCTTTCTTACCTTCTTTTGCCACAAAGAACCTTTTGTGAAACAGATGTTCAAGGTTCTTTATGGAACCATTTAGACAAAAAAGGTTCTTCTATGGGATTGTGAAGCACCTTTATTTTTAGTGTATCCTGATATTTTACTCAAAAAAAAATGGTATCGTGACAACACTATTACAAATCCTGGTTTTGTACTTCTAATTCGTGACCGCTGTTTTGTTTTGATCTCTCCACTTGTGCGTCCACATTAGTCACTTCTGAGCTTCATCTGCCCAGAGCTGCTTCCATGTACAACAATGAGCGCAAGCTAGATTAAAATGATTATTACATTTTAAATATGGATACTTTTCTTACAAAAATGCATTTATTTATTTAGCCCCCGGAGCCGTGTGAGGTACTTTTTATTATTGAAAGAATGCGTTTTATTGGACTTGTTTTGACCTGTTGTAGAGAAACACCCATTTATTGCCATGATAAAGCTTGAAAGAGCCAGGACTTTTTTTAATATAACTCCGACTGGATTCATCTGAAAGAAGGAAGTCACAATGGGCTAATTTTCATTTTTGGGTAAACTAACCCTTTAATTCAGCAAGTGTTGTCCAGTTATCTGCATTTCTACTTTAATATTATGAAACATTTCTTGGAAATCCAATAAAATAATGAGTCCCGAAGGAGATTAAAAATGCTGATTTTGCTTCTTTTAGTGCACCGTTTTGAAATGTCACAAAGTCAACTTGCTGGTGCTTACAGTACTGCAGAACTAACCACAGTAAGCACAGCTACAATATAACTAGAATGACATAGTAAGAGCAGTTTGGTCACAAGCTATTGTGAACACAGGAGGAGGGAGAGGGACAGTAAGTGTAGGTGTTAATGCAATTTTGATCCACACAGCAGTTCTCCAGAGAGGCAGATGGGACAGGGGAGACCTGTTCCATAATTTCTTGTTCCTGGATGACTCACAGGCCAAACAGCAGGTGTGTTCTGTCAGCGGAAGCGACATGTCCTGTCCTGTGTGTGCGTGCGTGTGTGTGTGTGTGTGTTACACACATGTTCCATCATCCTCTGCTCTTATCTCAAACGTGTGCACTGTGGCAAAGCGGTTAGTCATGAGCAGCAGGCAGTTACTGGGTGAAAATATTATGTTAGATAGGGGAAGGGAGTGCTTGTATAACAGAAGTTGTGATTAGGAAATAAAATATTTTGTAATGGAGGCTTCCTCCTGCATTATATTGATCATGTGTCTTTTTGTCAGTATGCCTGTGTGCCTTGGGCTACTAGAGCATGACCTTTCTTGGCTCGAGACATGTATTTAAAAAAATCCATGACCTTTTGAACAGCCAAACAAGAATACAAACACTAAAACAACCCCATACACACATAAGATCTTTTAAGTTTGATAAGTTTGTGTACATAAAAAGCAATCAATACATCTTTCTGTTTACCCATTCCAGACGTTTAAGTATTTTAAACTATTAAAAATTCCAGAACAAATATTTACAGATAATGTACTCACCCCCTTGTCATCCAAGATGTTCATGTCTTTCTTTCTTCAGTCGTAAAGAAATTATGTTTTTTGAGAAAAACATTTCAGGACGTCTTTCCTTATAATGGATATGTATGGTGCCCCCAAGTTTGAACTTCCAAAATGCAGTTTAAACGCACCTTCAAATGACTCTAAATGATCCCAGCCAAAGAAGAAGGGTCTTATCTAGCGAAACGACCTGTTATTTTCTAAACAAATTAACAATTTATATACTTTTTAACCTTAAATGCTCATCCTATCTCGTCTCTGTGATGTGCATGTCGAAAAACTCCCATCTCGTTTTTGTCTTCAACTTCAAAATCATCCTACAACGCTGTTTTACCTTTTTTTTGTAAAGGCTGTTTGGTCTTCTTTGCATGTTCACTTTGTAAACACAGGGTCGTTACTTCTGCAGCGATGTAGGGCGATTTTGAAGTTGGGGAAGAAAACGAGATGGGAGTATTGAACCAAATCAAACAGACTACGCATGTGCATCGTAAAGACGAAACAAGATGAGCATTTGAGGTTAAAAAGTATATGTCCATTTGTTTCGAAAATAACTGATCGTTTCACTAGAAAAGACCATTCTTACTGAGCTGGGATCATTTAGAGCCCTTTGAAGCTGCATTTAAACTGCATTTTGGAAGTTCAAACTTGGGGGCACCATACGTATCCATTTATAAGGAGAGAAATCCTGAAATGTTTTCCTCAAAAAACATAATTTCTTCACGACTGAAGAAAGAAAGACATGAACATCTTAGATGACAGGGGGGGAGTACATTGCAATTTTTGTTCTGGAAGTGAACTAATCCTTTAAGCTTTTGACATATATTAACCCAAATTGAAATCTGAGGATTCTCGATCAGAGGAAAACTACTTTTCATCTGAGCTTCAGCCCTCTCGCTCTTCTTATGAACTCAGAATACTTGTTGAATTTTTTTACTTTGATCCTCCTCCATTTATTTTTTGCCACGGGTAAATGTGCCCGACATTGTGCTTTCTTAGTCAAACCAGCTCCTACTGCTGCTTCCCTTTCATATCATACAGCTCAGCTCGACACAGGGGCGGACTGGCCATCGGGAGAACCGGGACAATTCCTGGTGGCCTGGCAGCCAATTTGGCCCGCTGCCATTTTATTTATTTATATTTTATTTTCATATGTATATTGTTGTTGTTGTTTCTGTTGCCTGCCGAATGTACTAAAGTGGTTATTTCCAAATTTGCCATTCAATAATAATACTCTAATAAATCGCAATCCGGTTTGTCTTGACTGACAACCAATTCGCCACGCGCACGCTCCGGCCATCCGCGCGTCCGCCAAAAGAATGCAAGACTCGAGAATGGAGCGCCCAGGTGGAGCAGAGTCGAAACTGTCCTGTTCAGTACTTCATTTACAGGTCAGATACATCTGTAAATAGACTATTGTAGTTTTGTTTTCTTAGATAAGCATTAAACTGCTTGCAAATATTATCAATAGCAGCCAGTTTGCTGCAAAATTAACAAAATGGCATAATTTTGTAAAGAGTAGGAATTTAGCAGACCAGTGTTGTTTTTGACAACCATCTTAGATTTAGTCTTAGTTTTAGTCTTTTGGACTAAAATGCTTATTAGTTTTAGTCAAATTTTAGTCACTTCTATATGTGATAGTTTTAGTCCAATTTTAGTCGACGAAAAGTCAAAAAGGTTTTAGTCTAGTTTTAGTCGACGAAAAGTCAAAAAGGTTTTAGTCTAGTTTTAGTCAAAAAAGGGGAAAAAGTAGTCTTTTAACAAATTAATGTAGGTCAGTAAGTATTTTGTTGTTGGGTAGTGTCACTTATAAGTTCTGAAAATAGCAGATCTATAGTTCAACACAATGTGAGCTTCCGGATCGACTATTTTCATCAATAATTACAATAATGAAGGAATGTTTTAAAACATAAAAGACAAACAAGGATGGAATGCTAAAACGGCTTGCCATACTAGTATAGCAAAGAGTATTTAATGCTAAAACGGCTTGCCATAGCGGCAGATATTTTCTGGTTTTAATTGGCATACACAATAAGCAGAAATGTCATGCATTTTAAACGTCTGACGGACCACCCACTAACATTTTCGTCTATTCTCGTCTCGTCAACGAAAACTCACACACGTCTCGTCATGTTTTAGTCATCAACGAGCCATTTTTGTCTCATCGTCTCGTTATCGTCATGAAAAAAAGTGGCGTCAACGAAATGATTTCGTCATTGTCATCGTTGACGAAAACAACACTGTAGCAGACAAATATTCACATTGTTTTTTAACACGTTTAGAGGGAGCTAACAACTAACAACAATACAATCCTTAAAAAAATTAACCATGTTTTCACTAAAAACCAAAAACCATTGTTACTATAGTTAAACTATGGTAACCACAAATTAAAAAAAGGTTTTGCTACACTTTATGGTATTTGTAGTAAAACTCTGGTTATACAAATTGTAATCAAAATGCCAAACAAACAAACCAAAAAAAAAAACACAGTTACTACTATACTTTCACCATAGGCCTAATTAAACCATGGTTAATTTTCCTAAGGATAAAACATGACCCATGATAATGCAAAAAAAAAATAATTCAGTATTAGGATTTTACTAAAGATATATTCAAGATGTAGCTATTATTGTAGGCCAACAGTTTTTACATTTGGGCAAGATAAAACAATAGCACATGGTCCTGATGTAATACTTACATTTTTATAAAAAGGTAAATGGAAGTTCAAGAGATAATCTTTAATTATTTTGCGTGGCACCAGCCAATGGATTATACTTTTTATGTGATAATAATAATGGCTTTACAAAAAAAAAAAATATATATATATTGTCCATGGTTTCAGAATTTGTTGTGGGTTTTTGGGATGGCCTGGATGAGTGTGAGATTTCCCGGCCTGAAATTTTGTCCCAGTCCGCCCCTGGCTCCACATATTTACAAGTCAGAATCACGTAACTATGGTGAACTCACTTTTAATATATGATATTCTAAAAACCAAATAAACAATTTAAATTTTTATTAATACTGCACATAATTGAAAAAAAAAAATACATAAAATAAACAACTCTCACTATTGCGGAGTTTGTCGCACACATTCAGGTAGCTACGGTCTCATCTTTGTTTGTCTCTTCAGTGTAATTTTTTGTTGGATTGATTAACTGATTATTGTGTTTGCTCATTAGCTGACTGCTTGAGTGCCCACACAGGCCTGTTTTAACAAGCTCTGCAGCATGGGCCCAAAACCCTGGTCTTCGTTAAGCCTCGTTAGACTCGTTAACAGTCATTAGAGCGCTCTTAATTGCTCCACCGCAGTGCCAGTCCACAGTGGGCAGCGGTGTGTATACCATATCCCACTAAAAGCAGACAAGGACCCTCTTTTAAAGAAACACACACACCAAATCCTGCATGCTATATTAAGTACTGTACTTTTCTTTCTTACATTGCTTTTATCCCCTTCTATCCTCTTCATACTCTTTGAATTATACGTGGATATCTTCAACTTGCAAACTGATAGAAAAGCCAGAAATGTCAAAGTCAGAACAAGAGTTTGAGTGCATGTTTGGAAGTATAGAATAAACTGAAAACAGGAAAATGTCCAGGCACACTTGTGTGATTTACTTCATTAATGTTTACTAAGCATTTTTTAACATTCTCTTTTATTACACAGCCAACATGCCTGGCTTCTGCAGATGCTGTGCAAATACACACACACTGTAAGTCACATTTGTCCACTTCTAAAGGAGCTTGTGTGTGTCAAGACTTGCCCACCAGACCAAGATCAATTTTCCACATCTGTCAGCTTCCATTAAAAGCCAGCTGCATCACACACACACACACGCACGCACGCACGCACGCACGCACGCACGCACGCACGCACGCACGCACACACGCACACACACACACACACACACACACACACACACACACACACACACACACACACACACCTTTGTGCTGTCCGTTCTGACAACCAGCAGGGCAAGCCACACGATGCTAATGACATGTTTACACATCAGGGTTGACTTCCTCTCACTAATGCTGATCGTGTGAGGGTGTGTTGGTGAGTTTACATGTAAATTGTGACCCTGGACCACAAAACCAGTCATAAGGGTCATAAGGGTTTGATATATCTGAATGCTGAATAAATGAGCTTTCCATTGATGTATGGTTTGTTAGGATAGGACAATATTTGGCCGAAATACAACTATTTGAAAATAGGGTGAGGGTGCAAAAAATATCTTTATGAAACGTGATCTTTACTTTACATTCTAATAATTTTTTGCATAAAAGAAAAATTTTGACCCATACAACGTATTTTTGGCTATTGCTACAAATATACCCGTGCTACTTAAGACTGGCTTTGTGGTCCAGGGTCACAATTGTTCTGTAAAACATCCATTTCTATAGCTATCTCTGATAACCTCAGTGTTATGACTTTGCTATGGTCAATATATTGGTTTCCCCAAGTATGTATGTATCAGGCTTGTGCACAATTCAGAATTTCAGAATTGGCCGCCATTCCATTCATGAGTTGGAATTTGAATTGAATTGACTCCGCCTCTCAGGAAGTTGAATTTGAATTGGAGTTGGAATGACAGGAAGTGGAATTAAATTCATGGCAATTCAAAGACATTCCACACAGTCATACAACAGAAAGAATGTGTTGAATCTTACATACAATTACATTAATTTTGTAATTTAATAGCATAATTTCCTTACACATAACTAGTCACTCTTCAACCCTGCATACATTTTGTTCCAACATATAGATAATGATCAAATTCTTGAAATAAATTAGTAATCAAATAACACAATGTAATCTGTACAAGTAGTTCAATTATCATTTATAGAATATGTAATGAAATCATATCTGACATATATTGTAAAGCTTCATTGTTAAACACTTCACTTATGTATATGATTTCTTTGAATTTGCAATGAATTGCAATTCTGCATCCTTTAATTTCAAATTCGAATTGTAATTCTAGATCCTGTTTTTGACATCAATTCAAATTCAATTCAAATTCAAGAATTGAATTGGAATTTAGGAGTCATTCTCAATTCAATTCTGAATTGTGCACAAGCCTGGTATGTATGTATGCATGTATGTATACATGAGCAAATTCACACCTGTAACTGTGTGATAGCATTTTTATAATAACATGGCTGTGATTTGCCCGTAGACACGAGGCTACAGACCAAGGTATTTACAGCCATGCTGCTTTAGAGCAATATCACACGACTATGAGTGTGATGTTGCGTTTATACAACAGCTCGATGCTGAACGAGACGAGACGATAGACAATATATAAACAAACAAAATATGTAATGTTAATCTTAGGGATGCACCGAATCCAGGATTCGGATTCGGATTCGGCCGAATCCTGGGCTTTTTGACGGGGTTCGGTTTCAGCCGAACCTTAGATTTATTTTCCACCGAAACCGAACCCTAGACTTGCACTACGACGTCACACGGCCGTTGATTACGTGAAGGTGTTTAGGCTACATAGGACCCGTTCGAATGTAGTAGGCTGTAAGAATCTGAAAATGGAACTCGTAAGCAAAAAAAGTTTTGTTTGGCAGTACTTTCCACCAAAAGAAGGCGATTCAAGTCGAGCTTTGTGTTCAATTTGCAATGCCAATTTGTCTCGTGGTGGCAAGGACCCTAAGCAGTACACAACATATCGCCGATGTTAAAACATTTGCGTCTAAGGGGCCGTTCACATGTCGCGCCTAAAAACGCGTGGAAAACGCTAGGCGCGCCTCTTTCTTCCTTGTCAACAAAGCGCTCGGGCGCTTGCGCTCCGGAAGCGTCTGCCGTTTCTAAGCAACCATCAGCTGCGCTCTAGCTCCAAGCTGCGGAGCGCTTGCTGCATTCTGAAAAGTTGAGATGTTTTTATCTCGATGCGGCGCGGACGCGCCTGGAAAAACGAGCGCGTCGCACCGCGTGCGCGGCGCTTCCATTATGCGCGCGCAAGCCGCGCATCTACATTTAAAATAACGAATTTGAGCGCGCAAAAGACGCTACATGTGAACGGCCCCTAAAACATCCAAAAGAATACGAGTTTTGCATGAAGGAATCTACAGACAGCAGCCAAAATGCAGCAACTTCAGGTACGGCAGCTGGACAGTCACAGCTAAAAACGTGTAATTAAGGATGCGAGTAGGATTCGGTATTCGGTTTCGGATTCGGCCGAATCTTAAACAGTGTATTCGGTATTCGGCCGAACCCCAAAAATCTGGATTCGGTGCATCCCTAGTTAATCTTCAAGAGGAACAAGGTAGGAACAGGCAGGAACAGAGATCTTCACACATGTAACACAAAATTAAGGACCGACATTGAACTCAAGATACAAACAGACTTATAAAGGGAAACTAATGATTACATACAGGTGAAGGGAATTCGGACAAACGAGGGCTAAACCAAAGTACAAAGATCAACGGGGGGAGACAATGGGAGAAACCAAGTACCAAAACAGACATAAATGTGACAGATGGCACAAGTGTGTAAATAAATGTGACCTTGGACCACAAAACCAGTCTTAAGCAGTACAGGTATATTTGTAGCAATAGCCAAAAATGCATTGTATGGGTAAAAAAATGATCAAATTTTATTTTATGGCAAAAATCATTAGGATATTAAATAGTTCACATTCCATGAAGATACTTTGTAAATTTCCTACTGTAAATATATCAAAACATATTTTTTGATCAGTAATATGCATTGCTAAGAACGTCATTTGGACAACTTTAAAGGCGATTTTCCCAGTATTTCGATTTTTTTTGCACCCTCAGATTTTAGAAAATTTAGCCTTATGACTTGTTTTGTGGTGCAGGGTCAAAAATAAGAAACAACCACAGTGTATTTAAACATTTTGCATGCAGCAATGGATTCAAATCTGAGTTTAACAGTTAAACACTAATTCGAAAATGTCTCCTTATAACTAGTAAAGAAGGAATGTTGAGTTGGTTTACTGAAAGTTTATTGTATTATGTAAATTATTATAAGAGAGAGAGATGCATTGAGCGAGTGCGATTACCTGCATCTGATAAAGCATTTATTCTTCTGCTCAGTCTCATATTCAGCATAAAACATACGTTTGAATGTCAGCTGAGGAAAGCGATATTGTTGCACTATTCTTTCATCTGTTAAAGGTGATTTCCGATGACAGCGCTGCTTAGTGCATTTGTTGGCTGTCTTATTAAGTGTTGTTATAAGTAAAAATAACTTCCTTGTTTACAACCCTGTTTTAGTGTCTTTCAACATAAAAGTCCTTACTGCTGACTCACAGAAGCATTTAAAAAGCCTATAACCCACACTGATGTTCGAAAGTGTAAGTCAACATGATTTATTTATTAAAAATACATTTTTGTTAAGCTAAGATTTATGATTTTTTCAAATAAATGCTGTTCTTTAAAAAAAAATCCTGAAAAAACTTTTACAAAATTGTAAAAAAGCACAGTTTAAGCTATCCTTCTTTCTGAAGGATCATGTGACACTGAAGACTGAAGTAATGCTGCTGAAAATTCAGCTTTGATCACAGGAATCAATTAAATTTTAAAATATACAGTGCCTTGCAAAAGTATTCATACCCCTTCATTTTATTCACATTTTGTTTTGTGGCATCATTATGTTAAACTGCTTTAAATTAGTTTTTCCCCACATCAATTTACACTCCATACACCATAATAATGACAAAGCAAAAAACAGATTTGCAAATTTTACAAATTTATTCAAATTAAAACACTGAAATACGTACATTGCATAAGCATTCATACCCTTAACTCAGTACATAGTTGAAGCACCTTTACAGCCTCAAGCCTCAATTTTTGGGTATGATGTGACAAGCTTTGCACATCTGCATTTGGCAATTATCTGCCATTCTTTGCCTCACCTTTTCACCTCTCAATCTCTGTCAGCTTGGATGGGGGCTGGCAGACATTTTCTAGAGTCCTAGTTGTTCCAATCGTCTTCCATTATGGATAATGGAGGCTACATGCTTCTGTGAACCTTCAATGCAGCAGATTTTTTTTTCTGAACTCTTCCCTAGATCATTGCCTTAAACACAAGTCTGTCACTGAGCTCTACAGGCAGTTATCTTGACCTCAGGACTTGGGTTTTGCTCTGATATGCATTTTCAGCTGTTAGACCTTTTCTGAGAGGTGTGTGCCTTTCTAAATCATACTCATTCAAATGAATTTGCCACAGTTTAACTCCACTCGAAGTGTAGTAACATCTAGAAGCAATATGAATGCTCCTGAGCTAAATTTCGAGTGTCCCAGAAAAGGGTATGAATACTTATGCAACGGGATCTTTTCAGTATTTTATTTTTAATACATTTGCACAAATGTTAAAAACCTATTTTTTTGCTTTGCCATTATGGAGTAGGGAGTGTAGATTGATGTGGGAAAAAAAGTAATTTAAAGTAGTTTAACATAACAAACAAGCAACATAACAAAATGTGAAAAAAATGAAGGGGTATGAATAATTTTGCAAGGCACTGTATTCCAATAGAAAACAGCCATTTTAAAACTATAATTCTATTTCACAGTATTACTATTTTTACTGTATTTTTTTTAATTCCAATTCTCACGATTAACTAGTTGCTTATTAATATGCATATTAGTAACATATTGGCTGTTTATTAGTACTTTCATAAAGCACATATACCGCATCCTACCCACTTCCAGAATGTAACAACTACCTTACTAACTATTAATAAGCAGTAACTGAGAGTTTTTTGAGGCAAAAGTTGCAGTTAATAGTTAGTTATTGGTGAAAACTGGACCTGGACCAGTTCTCTTTTAGGAAATTTAACATTAGCAGTTCCAACAGTTAGTAATTTTTCAAAGGTTCTGGAAGCTGCCAATGAGACTAAAATGGAGATTTCTTATTTTTGTGTTCAGTATGCATCAGCAAATATGAAGTGGGTCTAATTGCAAAAAAAATGGCAGTGCTGAAAAGCACTGAGCAGGTTGCCTGACTGTTTGAAGTGATGTCAACATGTACTTAATTGGAGACTCTCATTAACTCTTTCAAAAGAGCAAGCGGTTGGCTGTTGAAAAACACAGGATACTCCCACTGGCTAATGTGGAGCAGAACTCACTTGTAATGGCTGAAAAACACTAAAACCGTCAAAAGAAGCTGAGAGGTCTCCCTCTGCTATAGCTGATGATCAAAAGCTCTATTTAATGCTTCTAAACACCCGCTTGACTGTCCGTCCTCCGTGCTCGCACACATAATAATAACCCAGGTGAGTTTCATTTCCATGTGAGCAGCAGGCAGTTTAGCTCCAGTCCACCGCCTGAAATAGCTTCAGCCTCCCTGGAGACCTGACTCACCCAAGCCTAACATCTGTGAGAGGACTGAGTCTTAGCGAATCAGCTGAGCTCTTTGCTGTATGCTGTGCGTTCGGAGATGAACCAGTGTCTGGATCAGTAAATTCATCCGAGACCCTGAATGTTCAAAGTAATCTAAATGGAGTCAACACCATTACAAATAAAACGGCAGACAAACCGTTCGTATCCCGCCTGTACATCCTGCTGTTTTAATGGCTGACAAACTGCACAATGCCAGTCATCATGCCAGCAAGACTGAGTTTATTAGGATCATGCAAATATTGTGCAATCCTCTGGAGGACACAAAAATAATACAAGAAATTTCATGCACTAC
Organism: Garra rufa; assembly: GCF_049309525.1. NCBI lineage: Eukaryota > Metazoa > Chordata > Actinopteri > Cypriniformes > Cyprinidae > Garra > Garra rufa. Next base: position 9,085,098 of record NC_133371.1, read on the forward strand.
TCTGGAGACAAGACGACAGACAGCAGTATAAATAAGCAAACTATTGTTATTAAATATAACTGCTGGGTTTTAGTCATACAAATAGTCCACCCAAGATATTTTTTTTTCTTGCAGTTATAGCTGCAATATTACATAAATAATTTTTCAACTACATGTGTGTACATTTGTGTACACAAATCAAAATTCGGCAAATTTTGTGCAGAAGGTGTAGAAATTATTAGTAAATTTCACAAACAATTGCAAAAAAATGCTAAGTAACACATTGAATTTTATTGAAAGGTAAAAAAAAAAATACTATTTTATTTTAACATATACAACAGCTAGTTATTTTTAATCATCAGTGATTATTTTCAGGTCAGACTGCCTTTCATCATCATGTTTTTAGAAATATTTATAGTTTTATAGAAAATATAAAAATGTGTTTTTGAACTGGATGGTTCTTTAAAGGTGCAGTATGTAATATTGACAGCTACTTTCGGATAAATGAGGCCTACAATTACTCATATGCAAATAGAAACCAAAACCAGTCCTAAATGAAAGAAAAGTTGACAAAAAGATTGAATCCAATATTAGGTGATAATATAGCATAATGAGAGATTCATAAGCAGTTGTTTGGAGTCCAGTCATAGCAACAGTAACTAAGTTTATTTAACCATGTTTTAATATGCCTCTAGGTGTCACATCTGTCACAGGGACGGTCGGAGACGAGCGGATCCATTCGCAGCATTTATTAGATAAGACAAAACAAAACAAACACACAGGGGCAGGCAGAAATCGTAGTCAAAACACAGGCAGAAAGGTCGGGGCTGGCAGCGAGAATCAAACACGGGAGGGAGTCCAGGAATCAAACACGGGAAAACAAACACGGGAAAACAAACACGGGAAGAAACGCTCAGAAATGCAGCCGGGGCCCGGGGCAATACAAGACTTCGCGAAGAAGCGGAGTGTGAGAGTGGCTTAAATGCAGTCCTAGAAATGAGGTGCAGGTGCGAGCGGTAATCAGTGCAGTGAGAAACAAGGAGCAGGTGAATGCAGTGATTAGTGCAGTGGCTTGTGGGGAATGAAGTCCATGATGTGTAGTGCAAGAGTTTATGATGACAGGACGACTCAATTCGTGACACTAGTGATGGAGTTTCTTAGATGGATACAGAGGCTTTTTAGGTCAGGTAGAATCTGCAATCTCTGAGCCAGTGCGTTTGCTCACTTCAATGGCTTCAATATGTGTCGAAATACCTACCTGGTGTCTCATAAAAAAATTTACCTCTGGGAACTTTTTCGCAAGACGTGAAATATGTACCAATAAGTACATATAACTGCAGTTTTCAACAGAAATGAACACTAGAGGCGGTAAAACAGCAAACAGCACGCACTAATGCAGCAAACATGTCGACAGTGTGGAATTATTTAAAACTAAATTATTTAAAACAAGCACCGACAGTGAGAGACTGTTTAGTATCTTCGATGAGAAGAGAAAGGGGTGGTTGTTTTTGGTTGATGACTTGTATGATGACTGAAATCGCGAAATGGCCTTAAACCATTAGTAAAAAAAAACTGCAGAACGTTATGTTGTCTAATACACGCACAAATTGTATTTATTATGTCGTTAGCCAGGGTTCAAAGTCCAAAGCGCAAGAAAAATCTGCTGCTGTCAGCAAAAAGTAGTACTGAGATCTTCTTGTGGGTTTCTGCCAAAATAAAAGTCAACATTCATAAATGTTAGTACTGTAATTTTACTGTTCTTCTGTAAATAATATGAAGAAAGAGACAAATATAATGATAACCATTTTTATTTATTTGTACATTAAAAACACATGCCTTATTCAAGAAGGGGGTCCTAAAATGGCCAAAGAATGTTATTTTATTAACTTATTAATTTTAAGTTAAATTGAGCTTTGGTGGTAACCTATAATGTCTACTAGTATGTTAAAAATGTTCAGCGTTAAGAAAATATTTAATTGTTGTTTTGTAATTATTATTATTATTAGCATTAACCAGCTAAGGACCAGCATAAACCAGCTAAGGACCAGCATAAACCAGCAAATGACCAGCATAAACCAGCTAAAACCAGCATCCCAGCACCAAAACCTACCTAACCAGCATATGCTGTTTTTTTCAGCAGGGGTACAGTCAAAAAATTACATACAGCACCTTAAAAGCAGCTTGTTTGTCGTAGAGCACAATATATTTTTTAACAATGAGAATTACTCCCCGCTCAGAACATAAACGACTCCTGACAGATTCTGACTGTTCAAGCTCAAGTGCACTTCTGACCTCACATCTACACTACACAAGTGCACATACGCGTGCTTGTTTGCCTCTTTTATCCCAGAGCTTTTGGTCACACAGAGTAAATTAGAGGAGATTGCACAGTTGTGATCATGAAAGGGAACTTAATTTCAGCCCAAAGCCAGTTTAATTGGCAGCGCCAGCATGCGTGAGTGTATTTGTAGTTGAGGACGGATGTATGGACCAAAGGATACTTGAAGAGGAGAGGAAAAAGGAAAGAAGAGAAGCGAAAATGAAGGAACATATAAAGCATAAAAGGAGAAAGTGTGATGAGAAAATGGCATTGACATCATGCAGCTATATTTACACATCTATAGTTCATAAACGTTTCTGGGGCACAATGCAACAAACAAGGCATCAAAATCACAGTGTTTCCTTTTCTTCTTCTCACTCTTGCTTCCAGACTTATCAGTATGTCGATAAATATAATAAGAGGAGGGAGAATGTGACCTATAAGAAAATCCTACGCACACACTCTTACAAACATGGATACAAACACTTTGAGCCACTAAGATGCAAACAAGATTAGCATATGCTGACAGCTGTAGCTTCCTGATTGATGGCCAGTCTGATAGAGCAGTAAATTTGGCTGTCAGATGACAACCTTCAAACCTGTGTGCTGAATGTTCCCCAATGACTGATATCTATAGAGATCCATCTGTATGTACTTATGAGAGAGAGATTTATGCGTCTGTGGCTAAAGTGTATAGTTCTGACAGCTCAATCCATCATGTAGACGAACATCCTTCTATTAAACTATAATAAGACATAAATAAACACATTATAACTGCACTATTGAGGTGTCTGTAAACATGATATGATAACGTATGCTAGTAACAGGGATAAAAGACTCTCAGGGGCAATGGGCATCTGTTCGGAGTCTGTAGATGCCAGTATATCAGGCTGTGTTCACATATGGTTTAATTGTTTGGTCTGTACTTGGACTGAGATCAATTCCGTCCCTCTTCTTCTAAGCCAGCTTCTTTTAAGAATATCAGTTAGCTTCTCTAATTTACAACAAGCTGAGTTCATAACTGCGAACCTTACCAGTGTTTAGATTAACTGTAGCCAAGATCACTTTTCCCAAGTGTTTCACATACAGTTGAAGTCAAACGTTTATATGCAGCTTGTAGAATCAAAATGTTGAATATTTTACCAAAATAAGAGGGATCATACAAAATGCATGTTTTTTTTTATTTAGTACTGACCTGAATAAGATATTTCACATGAAATATGTTTACATATAGTCCACAAAAGAAAATAATAGTTTAATTTATAAAAACGACCCTGTTCAAAAGTTTACATACACTTGATTTTTAATACTGTCGTCACCTTAGAATTATAAGGTTCTATTTGACATTTTTGTCAAAATTGAGTTATTCACATATTCTTATTCTGTGACAACTTATTTACATTATTTGATGTTTCTTTTGTAAGCTGTGTACATTTTGGGCCTTTTTTTTAGAAAACAAAAATGGTTCTATCTACAGAAATCTATGGAATGCAAAAACTTTGAAGCTCAATATCTCAAAAGTGCTCAGAACACAGATAGAACCTTATAATTCTAAGGTGATGCTGTGTTGTTACACATAATGAATGATCAACAGCTGTGTTGTTTTGTTTTTTTTGGTTTAGTGATAGTCATTCACAAGTCCCTTGTTTGTCCTGAACTGTTAAACTGCTCGCTGTTCTTCAGAAAAAACAGAAGGAAACACGGCGCATTAAGAGCCGGGGGGTGAAAACTTTTGAACAGAATGAAGATGTGTAAATTTCTCTCATTTTGCCTAAATATTATATTTTTCTTCATTTAGTACTGCCCTTCCAAAGCAACAGAAGATACTTACATGTTTCCCAGAAGACAAAGTAAGTAAAATTTACCTTCAAATTCAATAAGTTTTCACCCTCCGACTCTTAATGTATAGTGTTTCCTTTTGGAGCATCAGTGAGTGTTCAAAGCTTCTGTAATAGTTGCATATGAGTCCCTCAGTTGTCCTCAGTGTGAAAAGATCTCAAAATCATACAATCATTGTTGGAAAAGGTTAAAATACACAAAAATGCTGAAGAACCAAAGAATTTGTGGGACCTGAACGATTTTTCCGAAGAACAGCAGGCAGTTTTACTGTTCAGGACAAACATGCAATTGTTTTGATAGAGGAAAACAAGATATATTTCTATATTTCTTGCAATGTTATTAATTGTTTAGACCTTCCCCTTTAAATACAATTAATATCAGCTGTATGCCCAGTGACCAACATTTGGTTTTCCACCACTAGAAATAGGTTTTAATCTGCACATGAAAAAGTTTGTTAAGGGACTTTAGAGGGGTCATCGGATGCCCATTTTCCACAAGTTCATATGATTCTTTAGGGTCTTAATGAAAAGTCTCTAATATACTTTGATTACAAATTCTCAATAGTAGTGTAAAAAACACTCTTTTACCTCATTTTAAGACATTGCCCCTTTAAATGCCACTAGCTCTGCTCGCCCAACCCCTCTCTGGGATTATGTTTACTTTAGCCGCATTTAGCTGCGTTTAGCTGCATTTAGCCACGTTTATCGGCAAAACTTGCCAACAAGCACATTATTAAGAAAGGCCATTTGCAAAGATGCATAAAAAACCCTTAAACTCACTTCTGCCGTGGGTGAAGTTGCATCAGAAACGATTCGCACGAAGATAGATGCTTATGTAGAACTGGATTGGCGCTTTCCTTTTAAAAATGAAAGTAACGTTAAACCTCTGAGTCTTCAGTGGCTCAGATGTCGGAAGTAAATGACTACTGCTATGTTCATGATTACATTCAACAACAGAACACCTCAATCGCTCAATTAGAGTCTTCCTCTGCACCTGAATCGACACAGTGAGGATCGTATTCGGAGTCGGAGAGTTTCAGCTTGGTGAGGGCGGGTCTAAGGTAAGAGGCTGATGTCAATCAAATGTATTTCGTCACAACAAGAAGCTAAGAATGACCTGATTTTAAAAAGGGGACATTACTTTTTAAAGATTAAAAAAATACCACTGGGTGGATTTTTTTCATTGTAGGATGGTTGTGTACACAAACTACCAACACACATTAATGTGCAAACAACATGTAAAAGTTAGTTTTGCACCCGATGACCCCTTTAAAATATTACTTCAGCCATGCAAACTTTGAAGAAAAAAAAAAACTTGAAAAGTGCTTTTTCCCCATTTTCGAACGGTCTCCACTGGCATATACTGCAACAAAGATTGCTAAAGTCAACAGATTTTAGTAATAGACCTACCAATCTGTGTATAAAAATCTTTCACCTTGTAATTTGGCTCTGAATCTCAGGTGACCCCCCTCTACAAAATAGTGGACTACTCAGTAAATATACATCCATGACATTTAATATTTTGGCTTTCATCACTATACATGTTAATTTTTCATTAGAGAAAATACTGAAGAAATGTACTTCATTCAATTTTATTAAATAGCATTAATAATAATAATAATAATAATAATAATAATAATAAAACCTTTTATTTTACCTCATTGTATTTATTTAGAACATTTTGATGTATGTATTAGTATTGTGCAGAGACTTGCTTGAGGTTGGCTGTTTTGAAATAGCACTAAGGGTGCTATTTTTGGGCATTTTAATTTAATAAAGGAAAAAACAAACTTGCGATCTAGTTATTCACCGAGTAGGATTGAGGGCAAAAATAGAGGAAGGTGTAACATCCGTCGAGTCTGCGCTATTTTTGGACGACTGAGTCATAGACGGCATACAAACTACAAGGTGACAATGTGTTTAGTGATTCAGAGGTGTTAGGTTCATTGTGTGTGTGTGGGGATATGAATGCTTTTGGGATTGAAAATGCGTCTGTGTACTATGCTTGGCTGGCAGGAGTAAGCTTGTTTTATTTAGGAGCATGCTGATTCGTAACGTGCAGTGCTTAGATGTGTGTGTGTGTGTGTGTGAGTCTATAAATATTAGCAGCCCTTGCACAGAGATGCTGTAGGGTTTGCAGCTCTGTCTTTGATGTGCAGCTCTTCTCTGATGGAAAGAAACAGGCATGTGTATCTAAATGCGTGAAGCATGTGTCTGATATTTAATGAGAAACTCTGATCGAGACAAGCCGTACATCAGCTGCTCTTTTAATGTATGTACATAAAGGCATGATGGATCGGCTGAGAGTGTGTAACAGATGGAGACGCCTAAAGAGAGAATAGGTGGTAAAAATTGGTGTCTAAAATCCAACTTCTGTTGAGGGATTCCCTATTTGAACCAGAATATGAACCAAAAGACCCAAAAAGTTCAACGTGCACTCATACTAATTACACGACGACTAAGAAGTCCATGTGAGGTTTAAAACGTGACACACACACAGCGCTCCCTTCAGTTCTGGTAAAGCTCAGCTGTGGAAGTCCCTGACTGCACACTTTTATTATACATGATCTTTTTAGTGAGATGCAGAAGTCAAATGTGCAATTTCACTTCACCGTTTCCTGCATGCTAATGTAACGGACGCCAGCTAGTAGATGCTGTGGTTCCAGCCTTTAGCCTTCTTGTTAGTGCGTCCGCCTCCCGTGCCGGAGACCCGGGTTCGAGACCCGCTCGGAGCGGGTGCGGTAGGACCCGGGTGTGAGGGGTTACATTGGTGCCGTGACCCGAACGGGAGTAAGGTTTAGGGGGGTGAGTGTAACGGACGCCAGCTAGTAGATGCTGTGCAGGTCTCTTGAGATCACTCCTCGATCTCAAGAGACGCACTAGCGACTGACGCTAGAGATTGCTAGAGACGCTAGAGTCTCCCGTGCCGGAGACCCGCTCGGAGCGGGTGCGGTAGGACCCGGGTGTGAGGGGTTACACTAAACAGCTCGTTTATTAACCAGAGAACAAGGTTACGGTTACAAATGAGGTTGAGTCTGAATGTTTAGGCATGAATATGTCAGGATAGCTCGACTGTGAGTGTTGTTCTGCAATCACAGAACCAGTATGGCAGAAAAAAAAAATGTGGAAATGTCTGTCAAAACATGCAAAATATTAGAGAGCATTCTGTAACAAATTTCAAGGAATGAAGACTTACAGATCTTACAGTTGAGGTCAAAAGTTTACATACACCTTGCAGAATGTGCAAAATGTTAATTATTTTACTAAAATAAGAGGTATCATACAAAATGCATGTTATTGTTTATTTAGTACTGACCCGAATAAGATATTTCACATAAAAATATGTTTACATATAGATCACAAGAGAAAATAATTACTGAATTTATAAAAATGCCACCGTTCAAAAGTTTACATACACTTGATTCTTAAGGATCCACAGCTGTGTTTTTTTGTTTAGTGATAGTTGTTCATGAGTCCCTTGTTTGTCCTGAACATCTAAACCGCCTGTTGTTCTTCAGAAAAATCCTTCCGGTATCACAAATTCTTTGGTTTTCCAGCATTTTTGTGTATGTGCACTCTTTCCAACAATGACTGTATGATTTTGAGATCCATCTTTTAACACTGATATGCAACTATTACAGAAGGTTCAAACACTCACTGATGCTCCAGGAGGAAACACAATTATTTTTGGATTTGAAGATCAGGGTAAATTGAACTTATTTTGTCTTCTAAGAAACATGCAAGTATCTGTATCTTCTGTGGCCTCTGAAGGGCAGTACTAAAAAAAAAAAAAAAAAAAAAAAACCCTGTGATATTTAGGCAAAATAAGAAAAATGTACAGATCTCCATTCTGTTCAAAAGTTTTCATCCCTGGCTCTTAATGCATGCTTTTTCCATCAGTGAGTGTTTGAACCTTCTGTAGTACTTGCATATGAGACCCTCAGTTGTGAAAAGTGTGAAAAGATGGATCTTTATATTTTAATAACATTTTTTTAACAATAAAATTTTTTTATTGATTTATTTGGATTTAAAGTATATTGTAAATCTAGTAAAAAGCATGTTTCTACTCAGTTAATTAAAGAATAAATATATATGAATAATTATGATTTGTTGTAATTGTTTTTTTTTTTACACATAATTATATATTATATTACATTATATTATATTATATTATTAAATTATGACCATTATTTTGATTCAAGATAAATTAGATATATCTTATCTAGTAAAAATAGTGTATTTTTCACTTTTGCAATTCATGGAAGAATAATATTTATTCATATTTTTTCAGATATAATGCTATAAATATGAATAATTATAATAAAATCATAGTGACGTTTAGGAATGCACCGAAATTAAAATTCTTGGCTGAAGCTGAAGCCAAACAAAATTAAACACTGGGCTGAAGGCCGATTACCGAACACGGTTTTTCGTGTTTTTTCCCCCCATGTATTTTGCCAATTATTTTTTCACCATTGCATAAATTAAATAGCCAAAATTTTGCTTTTTACAGTTTTGTCTTGCTTTTCAAAAAACAAAACAAAAAACCTTTAAAACTATTTACTAAACACTGAACATGTTTAACATTCTAGTAGACATTATAGCCTACCAACAAAGCACAATTTAACTTAAAATAATAATCTTTGGCCATTTTTAAGACCCCCTTCTTGAATCACGCATGTGTCATTTAATGTACAATATAGAGTATAAATACTATGTTAACATTTATGAATGTTGACTTTTTTTGGTGGAAACCTACACAAAGTCCTCAGTACTACTTTTTGCTGACAGCAGCAGATTTATGAATGATTCTCATTACGCTGTTTCAGCAGAGATTTTCCTCACTCTTTGGACTTTGAACCCTCGCGCAGCGCTGTCTTTCTCAGACAGTTTTAAATGCTTCCACACAGCCGACATGTTTGCTGCATTAGTGCGCACCTCTATTTGATTGCGTCACGTCATTGTTCGTATAATTTATTCTGCCTTTTCGCTTATTCGACCAAACACGGAAATAGCTTTTTTTTGCTAATTTTTGGCCAAATATTTTCGGTTGCCGAACATTTGGTGCATCCTTAGTACCATTTATCATTACATATATAAATTGACACTGATAGCATTTAATTTACATATATGTGGCACTCATTACCTCATTTAATATTTCTGTAAACATTTAGTAGTTTTTTAAGCCTTCAAATAATAAAAAGTGGATTTAACGATTTAAACACTGTTTTTATTTAAGCTTATTAACACCACTCAACACAATCCCATGAGCCACCATGATGGCTGTTTTCACAACATACAGTTCAATATGAGCCAGCTCGTTTTTAATGAGAAAATAAAGCCTTGAAAAAGGCATGAGGATTTGATTCTGCAGCTAATGAGAGTGAGAACGACTGCTAATTACTGCATGTGGCTTTTCTACACATGATGGAGATAGTGGCAGGAGAGTTTGATTTTTTGTTTTTTATACACATACAAAAAGCAGTCTCTCTCACACATCAACAAAAGGAACTGACGTCTACAGAACAACACAACTACTAAGTTTTACAGAGTTGAGATGTTTACAATAGCTGAGGTAAAAGCCCAAGAGTACAAACAGGAAGACTCAAATGCCATGCTGATAAAATAGCTTTTTAGATGCAGCCGGAACATTTAGCGACAGTAACTTACCAAGAAATTGCCTTAAATGTCGACCGTACAAGGCAGGAAGTTGAGGGACCCGAAACGGCAGGAGGCAGAAAAACAAATCCACCGCAGAAGATAGGTGGAAGATAAGACATTTTTTTAACAGCTCTCTTTTTTGACATCTTGGCTGGACTGAATACTGATTTACATGAAGTTAACAGCCAATTTAGAAAGCATACAGAGATATCCAGTCACAAGAAAGATGTTCAAACTTAGACTTCCTGCACAGTAAGCATCCTAAGTGAAAGAGACAGGAAACTTCATAGGCAACGACTACACCTGAAATAATGGGATAGTTTACCCTAGTTCTCAAGTTGTTTCTTTCTTCTGTTGAGCAAAAAAGAAGATATTCTGAAGAATGTTGGTAACCAAACAGCTGATGTAGCCATTGACTTCCACATTAAGGAGAAAAAAAAAAAAAAAAAAAAAAAAAACGCTATGTAAGTCAGTCATCGAAGTATATTCTTTAGAGCTCAACGTAAGAAAGAAATTATGTCTGCGCTGATAGCCTTGTACATACAGCGCCGTTGCACTCCGGGCGTACCGTGTTTGAATCCTGACTCAAGGACCTTTCCCGACCCCGCTCCCTATCTCTCTCCCACTTCACTTCCTGTCCATTCTGATCTGTCCTATCAAAATAAAGGCAAAAACGCCAAAAATAAATTTTTAAAGAAGAAAGAAATTATACAGGTTTGGATGAGTGCACAATAATTTTTTGGGTGAGCTATCCCATTTATTTCCTTGCATGTTCTAAGCGTGTATTTGTAAAAAAAAAAAAAAAAATGAATTAATCAGTTTACCTTGAGACTATAGAAATATTTTCACTGGCCATAACTAAACTGATAATCCAGATCCAAACCAACACAACCATGATGGGAATTAATCTGTGTGTTATTTTTAAATCTAACATCTTAAGGACTCTACTCAAAATTAGATGAGTTTTTCCTTAAAACAACAAAAAACATCTGCCAATGGGATAAGAAAAATAAACTAGTTTTCTTCTTGAATTAAGTTTTTCTTATCCCAAATATTTATTCCTTTTAAGCTTTTTAGAAAAACAAGACTTCATATGTAATGTCATTTTGTTTCTCAAGTAAATATATATTGATTAAAGAATGTTTAGATATTTGTGACCCTGGACCACAAAACCAGTCTTAAGTAGCATGGGTATATTTGTAGCAATAGTCAAAAATACACTGTATGGGTCAAAATGATAGATCGTGTTCCATGAAAATATTTTGTAAATATCCTATCATAAATATATCAAAACTTTTTTGATTGGTAAAATGCATTGCTAAGAACTGCATTTGGACAACTTTAAAGGCGATTTTTTCAATATTTAGATTTTTTTTGTTGTTGTTGCATTTTTTTGATTTTCAAATAGCTGTTCCTCAACTAAATATTGTCCTATCCTAACCTTTTCATACATAAATTGAAAGCTCATTTATTCAGCTTTCAGGTGATTTATAAATCCTAGGAAAAAAAATTAACCCTTATGACTGGTTTCATGGTCCAGGGTCACATTTGTATTGGAAAACAAGACAAAAATACAATGAAATCATTTAAAGTGTGCATAATTACACGATTGGTTCACTTCCAGAAATTTTCCTGATTATTTAGTCACCCCCATGTCATTAAAGATTTTCATGTCTTTCTCTCTTTCTTCAGTCCAAAAGAAATTAAGGTTTTTGAGGAAAACATTCCAGGAGTTTTCTCCATATAGTGGATTTCAATGGGGTTTCAATGTAGTTTCAAAAGGGCTCCCAAATAAGGAATAAGGGTCTTTTCTAGTGAAACGATCAGCCATTTTTACCATATTTTGAACCACAAATGCTCGTCTTTCACTAGCTCAAATTAACTGTAAACTGCAGTGATTCATACATATAGGTATGTTTTTTTTTCAGTTTTGCATAAATGTATATAGATGCAAGTATTTTCAATGAGCATGAAGTCATGGATGTGGCTTTGTGGTTAAAAAGCAGCCTATTTTTTAAGAAAAATGGCAGAATGTTTCACCAGATAAGACTCTAAAGGTGCGTTCACACCGGACGCGAATGAAGCGGCAAGCGCGAGTGATTTACATGTTAAGTCAATGCAAAGACGTGAATAGCCATCCTGCGGCGCGAAACGCGCGAATAGCACAAATGAAGCGGCGCGCATTGAGCGTTTCAAGCGATTGCCGCGCCATTCGCGCGAGTTCAAAAATCTGAACTTTGGCGAAAATCCGCGCCGCGTTAACCAATCAGGAGCTTGCTCTAGTAGTGACGGAGGCAGAAATCTGAAACAACAATGGAGGACAAAATCACCGTTGCTGTCTGTGGTTACTCGGAGCTGGACGATACATCTTTGGACTTTTGTAGAAACAGGAATAAAAAGGATTTGGCTAGGAAGAAAGTGAGTGAAGAGGTCGGACAATCTGGTTAGTTTTAAAAAACGCTCTTTACTCAATTTGACCTACATATACATACATATTGAGACTACAAGCAAGCTAAAGCTGGCAAATTGAGCTCATTCACCTATTTTACAACTACTTTCCCGCTGACGAGTGGCAGAAGCCCCACCCATGACGCGAATTCGCGTCTGTTGTGAAGAAAATGTCACGCGCGAATGACGCGAATTTTACCACGCGAATGGCGCGAGTAAACTCAAATGTTCAAGCGTTCAACTACGCGCGAATAGCGCGTTTTTTCCGCGCAAGTCGCGTCCGGTGTGAATGCACCATTATTCCTCGGCTGGGATCGTGTAGAGCCTTTTGAAGCTGCATTGAAACTACAGTTTGGATCTTCGACCCTTTGGCCACCGTTGAAGTCCACTATATAGAGGAAGAAACGTCTAGGTTACGTATGTAACCCCTGTTCCCTGAGGACAGGGAACGAGACGCTGCGTCCTGGTGGACACTTTGGGAACTGCCTTCAGCATGACCGGTTCTGAAACAAGCTATAGAACAACGACAGTGAACTTGACACTGTCCGGCGCCAGCCTATGACATCATCAACAGGCGCCTGCTAGTATAAAAGCAGGTGCCTGAGAGCACAACACCATCTTTTTGTCTGACAGAGGTCTGTGCAGGGCCCGAGGCATGGCCCTGAGACGCAGCGTCTCGTTCCCTGTCCTCAGGGAACAGGGGTTACATACGTAACCTAGACGTTCCCTTCCGGAGGGAACTCTACGCTGCGTCCTGGTGGACACTTTGGGAACGTTTATCCCAACGCCGCCATGCCGAGGGATAGGTGATCAAACTGACTGAATGAGGAGTCAAGAAGGAAATCACCCCTGCATCAGCGAGAGTCGCTGGGGCCCAGTGACCTGCCACGGCTAGCCCGGCTACCTGTGCACGCAACTCGCAAGCGTGGAGGCCTAGAGGAAGCCTACTACACTTAGCTCTCTAAGTGAAGGAGCTCATAAATGCCCTGACCATAAGGGGCGGAGTTTAGGGAATGGAGGTCTCGGCAGGGCGAACGCCTGCTCTAGGGACCTGACAACATTCAGTGCTACAGGTATAGATGGGGAAGCGGAGCTTCTGGAGAATGGAGGCTTCGTAAAAGACTCTCTAAAAGAGAGGAAGCCTGATTACATTCAATCCACTAGCTCTTAGGAGTGGAGGTCTCAAAATAACCCTCCAGTGAGGGGAGACCTGGCTACACTCACGCTTGAAAGTACTGAAAGCGGAGCTTCTGGAGAACGGAGGCTTCATAAAAGACTCTCTAAAAAGAGAAGAAACCTGACAACATTCCATCCACTAGCTCTTAGGAGTGGAGGTCTCACTAGCCCTTCAGTGAGGGGAGACCTGGCTACACTCACGCCCGGAGGAAAAAGCCTATACTCGACACTGGGGGTATTCAGTGAGGCTGCATAGCCTATGCAACCCGAACTACCCGAGTGGAGCTTCTGCTCAGAGGGAATCTACAGGGTGGAGGTCCCATGACCTAACTACACTTGACACTGACGACGGCCTGTGAGGCTGAATAGCCTGTGCAGCAGGCCTGTCTAAGTGGAGATTTCCCGAGGAGTGGAGGCTTCGCCGAAAGGAAGCCTGGCAACGCTCTGTGCCTTCCAGGGTGCAACTCTAAGAATGGAGGTGCCGTGGCGCCTCTACACTCAAAACCTGGGGGTAGTCAGTGAGGCCGAATAGCCTGTGCAGCAGAACTACCTGCAGGGAGTTCAGAGGAGTGACTGCTTCAAAGGAAGCCAGAAAAACACTCTGCGTCTTGCAAAGGAAAACTCTAAAAGTGGGGGTATCGTGACCCACTCCACTTTCAACACTGAGGGTAGTCAGCGAGGCTAAATAGCCTGTGCAGCAGAACTACCTGAGTGGAGTTTCTGCAAAGTGGCGGCTTTGGTAAGAAAGAAGCCTGGTACCACTCTGCACCCAGCAGAGGACGACTCTAAGGATGGAGGTCAGTGACCTATCTACACCCATCACCAGAGGTGGTCCGCGAGGCTGAATAGCCTGTGCAGTCGGACCGCCTATTTCTAGTGAGTCTCTGGAGGCAACGAAGGACTCTGAGCAATGTTCTGCGAGCAGCAGAAGGACTCTAAGAGTGGAGGTCCCAAGACCTACTACACTTCAACACTGCAGGCGTTCATCGAAGCTGAACAGCCTAAACGACAGTACTGCCTGAGTGGAGTCTGGAGAGTGGAGGCTTTCTAAAGAGGGAGCCTAACACACCTCCGTGCTTAGCAAGGAAGAGCTCTGAGAGTGGAGGTCTCAAGACCTAGCTACACTCTAGCCTTGAAGGTCATCCGCGAGGCTGACTAGCCTGTGCGACAGAAATACCTTCATTTTGGAGCTCTTCTGGAGAGTGAGGCCTGAGGAGGCCCGACACTCGATCCTGCTAGCAGCGCTATCTGGATTGGAGCTGGAAAACTAAAAGGTTTTTGAGAAAAACCAGCTCAGAGAATGGACACGGAGGAACCCTGCGTGGTCCATGGGAGAAAGGAACCTGCCTTTACGGGAGGGACCTTACCATGAGTATGGATTTTAGTGAAGTGCCTGAACAGTGCACTTACCACTCACGTGGATTTTAGAGAATGCCCAAAGACTTTGCGTGAGCAAACACCACAAATGTGGTTTTGAGTAGGTGTCCTGAGCATAGCGAGGATCACCAGATTTGCAGTCTCTAGGCGATAGCGGAGCCTGAAAGCGGAGCTTCTGGAGAGGGGAGGCTTCAGCAGAAAGACTCTCTAAGCGAGAGGAGGCCTACGACGCTCTCCCTAGGAAACTCTTCAGAGTGGAGGCCTCAGGTAAAACGCTCTAGGCGAGGGGAGGCCTGACTACACTCGACGCTCAAGAAAGGCAGATACTCACAGTCAGAGCCAATAATGAAAAGTTCTCATTTATCATCTAGCTCTGTGTAGTGGAGGCTCCGAGACTACATCTCCAAGGAGAGAAGCCTACAACACTAGTTTTTGGTGAGTGGAAGACCGCACTCCCCCAAAAAATAGTCAGCGAGGCACTCATGGGCCTGCTAGCTTCTATAACTGTGAGAGTGAAGGTCTCAGTACTGTTGGCTGTGACAGAGGGAGACCTATTACACTGTGCTATCGAAGGAGTTGTAAAACTTAAGGGTTTTGGAACCAACTCGAAAAACGGGCACGGAGGATTACCTGCGTGGTCCGTAGGAGAAAGGAACCTGCCTTTACGGGAGGAACCTTACCATAAGTATGGATTTTAGTTAAGTGCCTGAATTAGTGCACTCACCACTCGCGTGGATTTCAGAGAGTGCTCAAAGACTTTGCGTGAGCAAACACCACAAACGTGGATTTAAGAAGGTACACCTGTATTAACCCGGGTGATAGCAGAACCCGGAAGCGGAGCTTTCAGTGAGGGAGGCTTTAATGGTTTTACAAGCTCTCGAACGTAACCAGCCTGACGACGCTCAACTGAGGAAGCTCTATCGAGTGGAGGCCTTGGAATACACGCCCTCTCATGGAAGGGAGGCCTACTTTGTTTTACACTCAACGCTTGTAGTGACAGGTCCACGGAAAGAGTTCACAAGCTGCCTTAACCTTGTGTTCTCCCGGCCTGTATTTCTGGGAAGTGGAGGCTTAACAGAAACACCTCACATAGAGGGAGCCTAGCAACACTCGACCCAGTAAAAAGCTCTCATGAATGGAGGTCTAAAAATGACCTGGCTACATTCAGCGCTAAGAAGTATTATCTTTATATGTCTCTCTTCACAGAGGACTTCACAGAGAGGAGGCCTCCTAGGCCTGCTACACTCAATTCCACTTCAAAGCGGGGCTTTTTAAAGAGAGCGGAGGCTCCAGTAAAACACCTCTCTCTCAGAGAGGGAGCCTTGACAACGCTCTATTCACCCTAGCACACAAACTCCCAGGAGTGGAGGTCTTACATATGTGTATATGAAAATACACAGGGAAGGTACCTGACCACACTCATGCAAAAAGAGTATTACTCTTAGCAGGGTTTGAGTGAGCGGAGGCTTCGGCAGAGCGATACTCCGCCTGAAGCAGCTTGACAACGCTCAAGAGGGTTATTCTCGTATGTATATGTATGTTGGATCATGTCTATACCAAGCTCACTCTAGCGGAGGTTTCAAAACCTGACAACGCTTAACCCACGAGGGGGTTTCTACGAGTGGAGGTCTCTACACACTGTTTTCTTTTATAAAACGAGGGGAGACCTGGCTACACTCGGCACTTGGTGGCAGTAGAACTCAAGAGGAGCTCGAAACTGCAATAGTAAACACCCAAGCGGAGCTGGTAGACAAAAGAAAACATACACATACACGCTTGAATATTTTATTAAAGTGTCTTTACTGTTCACATACCGGGCCAACAGATGGAGCCTCAGTCTCATCGTTGGCCCGGCCCCGGAGTCAAGGGGAAAAGGAAGGGGCAGGTAGCCCCACACTGGCGACCTGGCCTCGTCTCTGGCCCTTGGGCCAGGACGGGCCTGGTTTCCCCCCGGTGTTTAGGTGGAGGCGTGGACCGGCAAGGGATGCAAACCCCCGGGGCTCGGTCCAGATCTTTCAGCAGATCAGCCTGGTGCGCCTCTGCAACACTGCCATCGTGTGCAGAGGAGCACCGGCCACTGCCGCATATGTGCCTTTGGAGCCTTCAGGGTCGATGTCCCTCGCTCTGAGAGATAGTTAGCAACCGTCAGCGAGAGACATCGTCACATATCCGCGCCCATGCATTCCCTCGACATCAGCATTATTCACATGCCGATGCCTGTGAATGCGGGCTGAATATGGCCTGTCCCATTCCCTCTCGATCTCTTAAGCAGATCAGGAAGGAATGGGAGGCTCACAGGAGTTGGCTTTGTCATGGCCCAGAAGAAGCCGCTCGTCTAGTCTGCCGAGAGCGGCCTCTTCCCTCGCGGGCTTCCACTGCAGATACAAGCGGGCAGCCGCGCGGTCCATAACAGACATCAACTCTTCATATGCGGGGCAGAGAGGCTGCATGGGCTCAAACGAGCTCATGTTTGTTTCCATTTCAACCTCCTGCTCGCCCTGGCTTGAAGCCAAAAGAGCACTCGCTGCAGAACCGGAGGATGTGAGAAACAACACATCATCCGCTAGCAGCGCATTCTCGTCTCCGGCTGACGTGCGCGAGCGATTAAACGCTCTCTCAAACTCGTCAGCCAGCTCCACCTGTGAGCCCCGCAATCTCAGCCGCCGAGCAGCCTCAGCTGTGGCGGGACCGGAGCAGCGTGGGGCAGATGGATGGCCCGATTCTCTCGAGAAAAGGGCCAGACGAGAACGGAGTTTCTTCAAAGTGAAACTCTCACAATGAACGCGCTCCGCTCTTCTAGAGCCGAGCGCGCGTGCTCTTACACCTAAACACACCAAACAAAGATTTCTCTGACACGGATCCGCACACTTCCTAAACAGTTTTCTTTCTCTAGGCATCGCTGTACTCACTCGTTTAGAACAGAGGACTCTGAAGACAAAAAGATGGTGTTGTGCTCTCAGGCACCTGCTTTTATACTAGCAGGCGCCTGTTGATGATGTCATAGGCTGGCGCCGGACAGTGTCAAGTTCACTGTCGTTGTTCTATAGCTTGTTTCAGAACCGGTCATGCTGAAGGCAGTTCCCAAAGTGTCCACCAGGACGCAGCGTAGAGTTCCCTCCGGAAGGGAACCTTAAGTTCTTTTCGACTGAAGAAAGGAGTGAATGGGGGGTGAGTAAATAATCAGGATTTTTTTTTTATTCTGGAAATGAACTAATCCTTTAATAAATTAGACTAAACTATTTTTTTATACTTTTTTGTACTATAGTTGTATAAAATCCCCATTTATCTCAAGTTGGTCCACCTTCTCTGTGAATAACATGTGATACTACACTCTTAAAAATAAAGGTGCCTTCATAGCAATGCCATAGAAGAACCATTTTTGGTTCCACAACGAACCATTCAGTCAAAGGTTCTTTAAAGAACCATCTCTTTCTTCCCTTTTTATAATCTGAAGAACCTTCTTTCGCCAACAAAGAACCTTTTATGAAACAGAACATTTTAAACAAAAAAAGGTTCTTCTATGGCATTGTAAAGCACCTTTATTTTTAAGAGTGTACTGTAGAATTTGACCTGTAAGACGCAAAGTGTCCACATTTCTTTGAAGGAAAATAAATGCCATCCAACCAGATTTCCATGATACTGAATATTGAACAACAAGCAGGAGACACACACTTCATCTGTTTTACACGCACAGAGCAGCTGACAAAAGGAATCAAGTTTTTACTTTTCAGAAATCTGACTAATCACCATGCAAATGAAACCTCACAGCCTGTAAATTAGACACACTGTGCAATTAGAGCCAATTATTACTGAAGCAGACGCAAACGTTTGATTAACATCAGAACAGAGAGAGTGATAGAGGACCAACTGATGCTGTGGACGCTGAGATTCAGTTTGAAGAAGAGGGAGAAGCTGCAATACATGTCAGAAAAATTGAAGGAGGGAGAGGAAGGGAAGGAAAGCAGGACAGTTCTCATTTGGCAGGGTGAGTGGCTTCACATCAGAAATACAGCAATCACTCATGAGGATAAGAAGAAGAGTGAGAGAAGGGGACGAGAGACCGGGTGGGGGAAAGACATCTGCTCCCAAGGGGAGATTGGGAAAAATCAGATAGTCTTCATTCCCATCTGCTTATGTCTTTCTGTCCTATTTCTTCTCTTTTTATCCCTCCCTATTCCTTTTTTCTTTAAACCCACATAATCACACTTTTTGTCTCATACTATGCCTATTAACCAGCGGCTAAACTGAAATTTTCAGAGGCCTATGTGAGATTTCCAGTTAATTACTGGAACCTAAGAAAATCATTTAAATTAGATTAGACATATCAGTTTAAATTAGCGTTCAAAAATGGGCAAATAAGGGGTCTGTAGAAAATTTCAGAGGAAAGCAGTACAAAAATATAGCTGCAAGCAGCGATTACGGGGCAAAGCCGCCGAAGGGGCTATAGCAAAGCGCAGAGCAGGAAGAACAAAAACAAGCAGAAATTTAATGAACATGAAAAACAGCCAGTTCAGAATTATCAATGAGAATGAACTTAGAACGAGCAGAAGTTCAAATGAAAATGAATGCAGCATGGATAAATACATTTGTCCATGCTACAGAGTAATACCGACTTGTACAATACTGATCTGGATAATAAATTAATCTAAACAGCACAACATTACACACAATTTTATAAAGTTGCACCACACAGGACTTGAACCCACAACGTGACCGGCTTTACGCTTTGGAGCCAGCAACTAAGCAGAGTGCTCCACTCAATTGACACACAGTTAACAGGCTCCAGAAAAGAAGTTTAGGAGTGAGAATGGGCTGACAAAAGCATGACTTAGCATTTTAGACAGATTAGCATGATAGGCTAACTTAAAAATAAAGTAGCTCACGGTTAACCTTGTTGAAGCTGAAGAGCCACATTGGAACGAATGGCAATCGGTTGGCATGCTAAGCGATTAGCATGAACGCTAGGTGGCACTGTGTTTAAACTTTTCAGGTACCTCCGGGACATGCTGTCGATGATCCCTACCAATTTTTGTGCAGATATATCAAAAGGTTCAAAAGATATTGCAAATTATGTCAAATTTCGAAATGGCAGACACATGGTTCAGGCAATCCTGGCAAGATTGATATTCTCAGATTCAACACGAGCCAAGGAATCCACCGACACTCTACTCTTTTGACAAACTGTTCAAAAATTATAAGCAAAAATGTCCATTTTTAGTATCTCATGGCCCATACGTGGTGCTGTTCCTTTGACATGGGTCCTCAGATAATGGTGTTGGTGAAAGGTACTAAGTTTTGTTTTGATTGATCAAAGTTTGGCCGAGATACAGCCTCTGAACCATAGACTGTACAAAAAAGATGGACGACGCATCTCTGCTTCATTCCATATAGAAAAGTGAAGCTAAAGCGTCTCAATATGGCCGCTGCCATCTTGGGGGAAATTATGGCATTTGGAGCCAGAGTCTGCGCAGTAGTGTCGTGAGGCGGAGCCGTGGTATCAAAGTCCCACCCAAACTCCCGCAGACCCAATCGCAAGATTACAAACATGACACCACACCCCGTTTTATAGCATTAAATAACTACCTACAAGCGAACTTTTTAGGAAAATGAACACTTGAACATGAATCAGCATTATAAGAACTACCTCACACGACGGAAACCATCTTTGGAAAAAAAATATTTGAAGTGTAATTCGATTATTTAGTTTGGCTCACATCCCATTAGATTACATGGAGAGGGCGGGGTTTATGACCTATACTGCAGCCGGCCACTGGGGGGTGAAAACTTTTGGCTTCACTTTTCGGGACTCCTGCGGCATACTTGCTCTGAACCAATTTTGGGTTGACCTTGTTCACAACATCATAACTTTTGAACAAAGATAAATAATTTTTAGTGTATTTTGTGCAGCCCAGTCCAAAGATCATCTGAGCCAAGAACTGGATCAATTCTGAAGGAGGAGTAGCAAAAAAACTGAATACTGTACTTTTCAAAATGGCCACTACTTTAATGGGTGGAGTCTTAATGTAAGCTATTGAATGTGATAAGCATGAAGAGAGTAATCAGGTGCACTAAGTTTCATTTTTCTAGAATTAGGGGTTGAGGAGTTTAAATGTGGAAATGTTTGAACTGGTGGTAGGGCTATAGCGTTGGTCCTAGGGACCCCAAAGTTGGTCAGATCACTATTCATGGTCATCACTACAAGTGTGCCAAATTTCATAATTCTCCTATGTTCCGTTCATAGGGCGGCCATAGACCCCCATTGGGGAAGAAGAAGAAAGAACACATACAGATGCAAAAGGGGCTACAGCCCTTCAGGCTTGGCTCCTAATGATTAATATATCAGTTAAAAATGGTCAGTTTACATTGCGAAGGATTGGAGTTTAAATGAGGTCTAAAACGGTGGCACTTAACTTTATTTTAGAGTCTGATTAAAAATCTGGGTTGTAAAGCAACCAGTCAAAATCACTCGATATGATGAAACATGGTGAAGTTAAAGCCCTTTTTGCAGAATTATTCACACACATGCATAAAACCTGTTCTCTGAAGAGTGCTTATGATGGCAAAAATGACCACAATGAGTCACAAACTCTCCCAGTCCTCATATATAACCTTTCCATGCTTTTCTGTTGCATTTTCCACAGGTGAATTTCTGGCCATGCTCTCTAAGGCACTTTATACTGTGTGTGTGTGTGCGTGTGTGCGTGTGTGTGTGTGTGTGTGTGTGTGTGTGTGTGTGTGTGTGTGTGTGTGTGTGTGTGTGTGTGTGTGCGTGTGTGCGTGTGTGCGTGTGTGTGTGTGTGTGTGTGTGTGTGTGTGTGTGTGTGCGAGTATAAGAGACAGAGTAAAAAGTATTTGCTGCTGTTCTCAATCAGAAGACGGCTGTGCAGGCTTGAAAGCATAAAGAGCAAAGGCTTCCATCGCTCATGGCAAAGGCATGCACATTTCCAAACACTTAATTTACTTCCAAGCTGCTTAGCAGTGAGGGAAATATTGGCTATGCATTGAACAGTCTGTGCAGAGACATGTTCTGCTGTGGTCAGGCTGAAGCTGTGATCATCAATCCTGCCCTTCAAGAACAGGTGTGGGATTTGCCCTTTTTGTGCGTTCGCTCTAATAATGCCTGTGGTCAGGATTTGTGTTCGGACATCTGGCCTTAGATGAGCTTAAAATCCGGTCTTGCTCTCAGCTCTGCAGCAATGCACTCCAACTTCAATAATGCAATTGTGTGCCTGAGGTGTGTTATGTTCCCTTAACACCTCACTTTTCTTCTTAAAGGTACAGTTCACCCAAAAATGAAAATTCTGTCATTGTTAACACTGCCATACAGTTGTGTGACCTTTTTTTTTTTACTGAAAAAAATAAATAAAAAAATTCAGTAGGGTTGTGCGATATTTACAGTAAGGGAAAAATTATTTGATCCCTGCTAATTTTGTATGTTTGCCCAATGACAAAGAAATGATCAGTCTATCATTTTAATGGTAGGTTTATTTTAACAGTGAAAGACAGAATGGCAACAAAAAATCCAGAAGAAAAAAAACATTTTAAAAAGTTATAAATTGATTTGCATTTTAGTGACTGAAATAAGTATTTGACCCCTATCGCAAAACATGGCTTAGTACTTGACGGCAAAACCCTTGTTGGCAATTCCTTTAAGAGAATGCTCAGCTTGTTACCTATATAAAAGACATCTGGGAGCCAGAAATCTTGCTGATTGATAGGGGATCTAATACTTAATTCATTCAATGGAAATCAATTTATAACTTTTTTGAAATGCATTTTTATGGATTTTTTGTTGTTATTCTGCCTCTCACTGTTGAGATAAACCTACCATTAAAATTATAGACTGATCATTTCTTTGTCATTGGGCAAACATACAAAATCAGGAGAGGATCAAATATTTTTTCCCCTCACTGTTTCATCTACAATAATATCGTAAACTGTTGTTTTAAGAATATTTCAGCAGACATCATCAAATACACTCATTTCGCAAAAAAAAAAAAAAAAAAAAAACATCTTGAGAGAAAGCAAAAGCATTCACCTCATGATGAAGCTTATAGGGATGCAGTTAAAATGGCCTTATAATTCACAATATGAAAGCAAAAAAATCCCTGTATGGTTTTTTTTTATATTTAATAGGATATAATAGAGTTAAGTAATATCAGACAAGCAACAGTGCAGTTTTCCTGAATATGAGTGTATGAGAGGATTTGCAAATGTGATATTAATTTTTATACAACAGTTCAAAAAAACAATAAGTTAATATTGAACATATTACATTTTAGACACAATATTGTCTGTTTTTTTTCCCCTCCCTTTTACCAACGAAAATAGTTCCAAACAAAGCTGGAGCATTTGCGTCTCAGAGAAACACACAATGGTGTTTCATTCCTAATGAATCTGTTTTTGAACAATGAATCTGTTTTGATTCAATGATCCATTCATAAAGACAGCCACTTGCTTTGTTTCTAAATAAATCAGCGTTTTGAATAAATTGTTTGAATGAATGATTCAAAGAATGATTTAAACAAAGCTGAAGCATTTGCATCTCAGAGAAACACACAGCAGTGTTTCGTCCCTGAATGAATCTGTTTTTGAAGAATGAATCTGTTTTGATTCAATGATCCATTCATAAAGTTACTTGCTTTGTTTCTAAATGAATCATTTGTTTTGAACAAATCATTTGAATGATATAATGAATGATTCAAACAAAGTTGGACCATTTGCATCTCAGAAAAACACAGCAGTCTTTTGTACTTAAATTAATCTATTTTTGAACAATGAATCTGTTTTGATTCAATGATTTATTCATAAAGACAGTCACTTCATTAGTTTGTAAATGAATCAGTTGTTTTTAATGAATCATTTGAATGAATGATTCAATTATTGATTCAAACAAAGCTGGACCATTTGTGTCTCAGAGAAACACACAGCACTGTTTTGTCCCTAAATTAATGTTTTTGAACAATGAATCAGTTTCGATGGAATGATCCATTCATAAAGATAGCCACTTGCTTTGTTCCTAAATGAATCCGTTTTATCTGAATGAATCATTTGAACGAATGATTCAAACAAAACTGCACCATTTGCATCTCAAAGGAACACACAACAGTGTTTCGTCCCTGAATGAATATGTTTTTGAACAATTAATCTGTTTTGATTTAATGATCCATTTATAAAGACAGCCACTTGCTTTGTTTCTAAATGAATCTGTTGTTTTAAATGAATCATTTGAATGAATGATTCAAACAAAGCTGGACCATTTGCGTCTCTGTGTTTCATCCCTAAATGAATCTGTTTTGATTCAATGATCTATTCATAAAGACAGCCACTTGCTTAGTTCCTAAATGAACCTGTTGTTTTTAAGGAATCATTTGAATGAATGATTCAAATAAAGCTGGACCATTTGAGTCTCAGAGAAACACACACACAGTTTCATCCCTGAATGAATCTGTTTTTGAATAATCAATCTGTTTTAATTCAGTAATCTATTCATAAAGACAGCCATTTGCTTAGTTTCTAAATGAACCAGTTGTTTTCAATGAATCATTTGATAAATGATTGATGAATTATTTAAACAAAGTTAGACCATTCCCATCTTAGAGAAACACAACAGTGTTCGTCCCTGAATTAAATGGTTTTTGAGCAATGAATCTGTTTTGATTCAATGATCTATTCATAAAGACAGCCACTTGCTTTGTTTCTAAATGAATTGGCCATTTTTAATTAATCATTTGAATTAATGATTAAATTAATGATTCAAACAAAGCTGAACCATTTGCATCTCAGAGAAACACACAGCAGTGTTTCGTTCCTAAATGAATTTGTTTCTGAACAATGAATCGGTTTCAATTGAATGATTCATTCATAAATACAGCCACTTGCTTTGTTTCTAAGTGAATCAGTTGTTTTTAATGAATCATTTGAATTAATGATTCAATTAATGATTCAAACAAAGCTGGACCATTTGCATCTCAGAGAAACACACAGCGGCATTTCGTCACTGAATGAATCTGTTTTTGAAAAATGAACCTGTTTGGATTGAATGATCCATTCATAAAGATAGCTGCTTGCTTTGTTTTTAAATGAATCAGTTGTTTTAAATGAATCATTTGAATGAATCATTTGAATGAACCAGTTGAATGAATGAATGATTCAAACAAAGCTGAATCATTTGCATCTCAGAGAAACACACACAGAGTTTTATCCCTGAATACATTGTTTTTGAACAATGAATCTGTTTTGATTCAATGATCCATTCATAAAGACAGCCACTTGCTTAGTTCCTAAATGAATCAGTTGTTTTCAATTAATCATTTAAATGAATGATTCAATTAACGATTCAAACAAAGCTAGACCATTTGCATCTCAGAGAAACACAACAGTGTTTCATCGATAAATGAATCTGTTACTGAACAATGAATCAGTTTTGATTCAATGAACCATTCATAACCATTCATTGTTTCTAAATGAGTCAGTTGTTTTTAATGAATCATTTGAATTAATGATTCAATTAACGATTCAAACAAACCTGGACCATTTGCATCTCAGAGAAACACAACCGTGTTTCCTTCCTAAATAGATCTGTTTTTGAACAATGAATCTGTTTTGATTCAATGATTTATTCATAAAGACAGCCACTTGCTTCGTTTCTAAATGAATCAGTTGTTCTGAATGAATCATTTGAATGAATGATTCAAACAAAACTGCACCAGTTGCATCCCAAAGAAACACACAGCAGTGTTTAATTCCTGAATTAATGTTTTTGAACAATGAATCTGTTTTAAATAAATGACTTATTCATAAAGACAGCCACTTCCTTTGTTTCTAAATGAATCAGTTGTTTTTAATTCACCTTTTGAATGATTGATTCAATTAATGATTCACACAAAGCTGGACCATTTGCATCTCAGAAAAACACACAGCGGTATTTCGTCCCTGAATTAATCTGTTATTGAACAATGAATCTGTTTTGATTCAATGATCCATTCATAAAGACAGCCACTTCCTTTGTTTCTAAATGAATCAGTTGTTCTGAATAAATCATTTGAAGAATGATTCACACAAAGCTGGACCATTTGCATCTCAAAGAAACACACAACAGTGTTTCGTCCCTGAATTAATGTTTTTGAACAATGAATCAATGTTTTGATTCAATGATCTATTCATAAAGACAGACACTTGCCTAATTTCTAAATGAACCTGTTTTAATGAATCATTTAAATTAATGATTCAAACAAACCTGGACCATTTGCATCTCAGAGAAACACAACAGTGTTTCTTCCCTAAATAAATCTGTTTTTGATTCAATGATTTATTCATAAATACAGCCATTGTTAATGAATCATTTGAATTAATGATTGAATGAATGATTCAAACAAAGCTGGGCTATTTGGGTCTCAGAGAAACACACAACAGGGTTTTGTTTCTGAAGGAATCATTTTTTTAACAATTAATCTGTTTTAAATCAATGATTCATTCATAAAGACAGCCACTTGCTTAGTTTTTTTAACTAATCGGCCGTTTTTAATGAATTATTTGAATGAATAATTGAGTAAATGATTCAAACAAATCAGGACTATTTGGGTCTCAGAGAAACACACAACGGTGTTTCGTCCCTGAATTATTTCTGTTTTGAACAATAAAAGTAAAGGAAATCAACATAAAAGGGAAAGTCTCTGTGTGTTGAGCCAAATGACTGAATAGGAAGAGAAATCAATTACATTGACAAAAATTTGCACCGTAACATGATTTACATCATTATGGTTTCGATTAACACCAGATATTCCTCATAGAAACAACACAGATCACCTAGTTAACAAACCAGAAAAAAAAGACAACAAGAGCATAGGAGACTCTAAAGATACAGACTGACTATTTCAAATGTGGAGGCAATGGAGAAGACTATAATGTTACACATGTCTGTCATCAAGCTCTAATAAAGCTTACAGACAGACATCAGCTTCATCAGTTTCCGACCATTTCTAAAGTTTACCTTCATTAAAAAAACGTATTAAACCAAGCTAGGGCCTCCCCTCGCAGACTGCTGATTTCATTTCCAACATCAAATGGAATAAATCCAACACTGAGAAAATCAAAGGGAACACAAAAAAAGCCCTTAATAACAGAAAAACTAAACTAATTTTCTATCCGACATATCACGGCAAATCAATCAAAGCATGATTATTATATTTGTAAGGCTGTCAACAGTCACGCAGAGATCAAAGCAGAGGTGGACTGGGCCACACTTTTTACTCAAGTTTTGAAAGTCAATTTCTCTATAGACACATTCATTAAAGATTTTACTACAAAAAAGCTATTGAACATTTCCACCATTATAGCCAAGAAAAAAAAATCCAGTTCACTGAACACACGCTGACCTTTTGTGAAAACACCAGGAAATGAGGTAAGCTGTCACAATGGAATCTGCAATTAAACCACCTATATAGTTAAATCTGAACAGTGAAGCAATTATGCAGGACAAAAAAATATTAAATATGAGTCATTGAATATTAAGTATCTGCCACCCGATCTGATACTTGTATTTTCCTAGTGCTTGGTGCACACTGAAAATCAATTCACTATTTCAGAGATACCAGTTGGGAAAGTAGGATGCAAATATGGAAGATCAGTCCTAAAACGCCGCACCAACTATAATTATCCTGGCAATTAAACAAAGTGCTTTTGGGAGTTTCAACCTATTACGAAGGCATTTTAAAATCATGACACAAGATAAATATGTTAATAAAAATATGGATAAAATTGTTTCTACATTAGAGGAATAATAATGTGAGCTGAACATCCCTGAGGGAGTGAGTCGTGACTCCACAATGACATTCATAAAGACCTCTTAAATTTTTCTGTCTCCTCAGTCAAGTGAATTGATTTAATTCTGTTATAAATGTTCTTGTCAATCAAATGTCAAGTGAGTCATGGCCCTGCCGTGCATGTGCTCTTCGACTAATTGACAAATCTGAGTCTATAATTATGACTTTAATACAACCCTAAAATCAGAATTAGACAAATTAGTGACATTTCCATATTCAACAGTGATGAAACAAAACAAATTCAAATCATTTAAAATGTGTGAAAGCGTAAATGTGCTCAGACCCTGTACTGTTGATTCTGTTGCATTGGTGACTTAGTAAAACAATGTAAAGAAATTCCTTGCCACAAAAATACATAAATAAATAAATAAAAACAAATAGATGCATTTTCCACAGTCTAGAAACTGAGAAAACAAAATCTAGCCTGATTATCAGGACAGCAGAAGTTATGTAGGAAGTGCTGAATAA
Source organism: Garra rufa (assembly GCF_049309525.1). Taxonomy (NCBI): domain Eukaryota; kingdom Metazoa; phylum Chordata; class Actinopteri; order Cypriniformes; family Cyprinidae; genus Garra; species Garra rufa. Next base: position 9,113,189 of record NC_133371.1, read on the forward strand.
AAGAAAAAGAAGTCAAACACATTTTCTATTCTGCTGGCCAAAATACCAATCAGTTAGAGATGGTGAATACTATGAAATCTGAAAATACCAACTACATTGAAATAAAAAATTCTTCTGTTTCATATTAAAATAAAAATTTCTCATGTAAATTTACATTTGATCTAGCCTGAAGTCAAATGTTATTATTTTGATTATTTATTGTGTTTTGACAGCCATGCCACTGAAGAGTCACTAAACTGGAGGGACAGTTTGTGGGGTTAAAGGTCAGCTGATGTTCTTTGACTGGTCTGAATATTTAACAGAGACACCAAGATGAAAGTGTGTGCGTCTGCGCATGCTTAGGTGTTTTTAAAATGTGTGTAATTCACTTCCAGAATAAAAATTTCCTGATCATTTACTCAACCCCATGTCATCCAAGATGCTCATGTCTCTCTGTCATCTGTCGCAAAGAAATTAAGATTTTTGAGGAAAACATTCCAGGGTTTTTCTCCATATAGTGGACTTTCATGGTGGCCAGTGGGTTGAAAGTCCAAACTGCAGTTTTTAAAGCAGCTTCAAAGGGCTCTACACGATCCCAGTCGAGGAATAAGGCTCTTATCAAGTGAAAAATTATAAACGCAACACTTTTGTTTTTACCCCCATTTTTCATGAGCTGAACTCAAAGATCTAAGACTTTTTCTATATACACACAAAAGGCCTATTTCTGTCAAATATTGTTCACAAATCTGTCTAAATCTGTGTTAGCGAGCACTTCTCCTTTGCAGAGATAATCCATCCACCTCACAGGTGTGGCGTCTCAAAATGCTGATTAGACAGCATGATTATTGCCTCTCTAAAATGTGCAGTTTTACTGTATTGGGGGGTCTGGTATCTGGTGTGACCACCATTTTCCTCACGCAGTGCAACACATCACCTTCGCATAGAGTTGATCAGGTTGTTGATTGTGGCCTGTGGAATGTTGGTCCACTCCTCTTCAAAGGCTGAGCGAAATTGCTGGATATTGGCAGGAACTGGAACACGCTGTCGTATACACCAATCCAGAGCATCCCAAACATGCTCAATGGGTGACATGTTCACTGAGTACGCTGCCCATGCAAGAACTGGGATGTTTTCAGCTTCCAGGAACTGTGTACAGATCCTTGCAACATGGGGCCATGAATTATCATGCTGCAACATGAGGTGATGGTCGTGGATGAATGGCAAAACAATGGGCCTCAGGATCTCATCATGGTAAAAATGCCATCAATAAAATGCACCCGTGTTCGTTGTCCATAACATACGCCTGCCCATACCATAACCCCACCGCCACCATGGGCCACTTCATCCACAACGTTGACATCAGCAATCTGCTCATCCACACGATGCCATACACGCTGTCTGCCATCTGCCTTGTACAGTGAAAATCGGAATTCATTCGTGAAGAGAGCACCTCTCCAAAGTGCTAGACGTCATCAAATGTGAGCATTTGCCCCATCAAGTCGGTTATGACGACAAACTGCAGTCAGGTCTAGACCCCAATGAGGATGATGAGCATGCAGATGAGCTTCTCTGAGATGGTTTCTGACAGTTTGTGCTGAAATTCTTTGGTTATGCAAACAGATTGTTGCAGCAGTTGTCCGGGTGGCTGGTCTCAGACAATCTTGGAGGTTAAGATGCTGGTTGTGGAGGTCCTGGGCTGGTGTAGTTACACGTGGTCTGCGGTTATGAGGCCGTTTGGATGTACTGCCAAATTCTCTGAAACGCCTTCGGAGACGGCATAAGGTAGAGAAATGAACATTCAATCCACGGGCAACAGCTCTGGTGGACATTCCTGCAATCAGCATGCCAATTGCATGCTCCCTCAAAACTAGCAACATCTATGGCATTGTGCTATGTGATGAAACTGCACAGTTTAGAGTGGCCTTTTATTGTGGCCAGCCTAAGGTACACCTGTGCAAAAATCATGCTGTCTAATCAGCATCATGATATGCCACACCTGTGAGGTGGATGGATTATCTCGGCAAAGGAGAAGTGCTCACTAACACAGATTTAGACAGATTTGTGAACAATATTTGACAGAAATAGGCCTTTTGTGTACCTAGAAAAAGTCTTAGATCTTTGAGTTAAGCTTATAAAAAATAGGGGCAAAAACAAAAGTGTTGCATTTATAATTTTGGTCAGTGTAATTATGTTGGAAATGTTAGTTCTTCATCTGTACACATTGGTTAAAAAATGTATAGTTGGGCGAAAAAACCTCCGTCTTCCAACTTCAAAAACATCGCTGTTACCTTTTTTTGTAAAGGGCATTTGACTTTCTTTGCACGTTCATTTTATAAACACTCGGTTGGTACTTCTGCCTCCATCACGCATGACATTTCCAACGTGATTACGTAACACATGGGGCCAGGCTAGTGCAAGACGAGCATTTGTGGTTAAAAAAAGTACTTTTTTCTTGTTTTAAGAAAATGGCCAATCGTTTTGCTAGATAAAACGCTTTTTTTCTTTCTCGTGTAGAGCCCTTTGAAGCTGCACTGAAACTGCAGTTTGGATCTTCAACCCGTTGGCCACCATTATTTTTATTTTCCTTTGACGAAATAATGTAACCATTCTTATAAATGTTCTTTTTAACAGTATTATTGTATCTTCAAAAAATGTACAAGTTGCATGGAGTGTAAAGTGAAATATAAAGTGTAAAATGCACCTAAAAATACATCAAAGTATGGCTTTTGTATTATGTTAATATGTGAAAACGCACTCTATATGCCTGTGGAGGCATTCAATAGAAATGAAACATGAATTTACAGTGAATGAAAAAACGCAAACCCATAGAGGGACTCTGCGCCCTCATTTCAGACCACCACAAACACACACACATGCACAGTTTGAAGCTGCTTTGTAGGTAAGAGCTAATCCCAGTGAAATAGAGAAATAAAAGGCCAATTTTCTCTTCATTCAGCCTGTTGTGACAAGCAGTAATTTCTCTTCTGTTTTCTGCTTCTACTATAACAGAGAACGAAAGAAAAGGGAGCGAGAGAAATGGAGTGTGAAAGAAACAATTCACCTGATTTTTGTAAATAAAAAAACCTGACTTTTGAATGCATGTGATGAATACACTACATGCAGAATATGCGTTTCACAGTTAAACTGAACACAACCTGTCTGAAAGAAAGAAATGAGATAAGAAATTAAGCCAGATGCGTAATATGTAATAAAAGCTTATTTTGCATAATGATAATACAAGTTTGCATTGAACAGAATGATAATTATATACTTTAAATGTTCATGGGTCAATGCTACGACAGCGCAGATACTGCAGCAGCTGATTAAACTGAATTAGGGGTGGTTAATTTTAAATAAAACACAAGGTTTTGTGCTGAAATACTGAACACTAAAGCAGTGCAAGCATTTTGTGAATTTAGACAGAACTGTTGATATTGAAAATGATAGATATATAATAAATATAGACAGAATAAGGACAACAGAGATCAGCAAAGAAAAGGACAGAGAAACAAGACAAATGATAAACACTGTGTCATGGGAGATGAAGGGACATTTAACACAAGTTGAAACACTGAAGGACAAAACAATAATAAAAAGAATGAAAAGCATGAAAAAGAGTCTCCACAGAAGGACTAAACATGAGTATTGACTCAAGTGCAGGGGAAGACAAAAATGTCTCCGATTGAGCGATTCAGGTGTTCTGAAGACGCAGAGGATTAACGTTACTTTCATTTTTGAAAGGAAAGCGCAGATCCCGATCTACATATGAGTCTATGTTGGTGCAAATCATTCGTGATGCAGCTTCACCCACAGCAGAAGTGGGTATTAGGGTTTTTTATGCATCTTTGCAAATGGCCTTTCTTAATAATGTCCTTGTTGACAAGTTTCACCGCTAAAAGTGGCTAAAGTAAACATTACGGCTCATCATCCCATGGCAGAGAGGGGCGGAGCGAGCAGAGCTCATTAGCATTTAAAGGAACATGCAACAGAATAGCTCGCTCTAAAAAGGACTGATTTTGACAAGGTAAAGAGTGCTTTTCAACTTGTGGAAAATGGGCATCCGATGACCCCTTTAAGAGGTGTGTTTAGAGCATGTCATGTTGTAAGAGCTGAATCGATATTGTTATCGTGGGCACATCAAAATACTGAGAATAATTATTTATAACAAATTATTTAGAATTATGAATGCATTTTAAGATAACTTTTCCCATCAACTGGTCACAATGCACAACACCGCTGTATGCTGCATCAAAGACGCATGTGTCTTTTGATGTAAACAAGCACGGATGAGAAGCACATGGCGGAGCACCTGAGAGACACTGGACGAAAGTGCACTTTCATTCTCTGACAGCAGATGGTGCTAAACATAATGCAGCCGTTACCCCGGAAACCCTGTAAACAAAACAGCTTTCAGTTTCTAAAAAAAAGGGTTGTGTATTTGCTTTGGTGTTCATCACAGCACCAAATACTTCAATAGACTTAACTGGCTATACACATAACATAAACTGCCAATGAAAAATTCTTCTTAACATTTATTAATCTTAGGTAATTCCAATATTTAATAACAATCTTTTTAAATAAAAAGTTGCAACTGTGTTTTTTAATGAGCTTGTAATTTTTACCAAAGATTAATAACTTATGTAGCAAATGTAGCTATTGTTCATTGTGAATATTAATGCATTAACTACGAGATCTTACTGTAAAGTGACACCTATTGGTCTTTATAATTTTTTGCACTTTAATCAGTGTAAAGTGTTTAACTTTATACATTTTTGTGTATTGCTTTATTGTATTTAAATGTTCAGTTATTTTTGTTATAAGAAAATAGTTATTAAACCTGTTATACTTGTCACATCCCCGGACTTTCTTGTTGGTTTTTCCCATTTTCCCCGCTGTTCTGAGTGTTTTTGGTTTCTCCGTCATTGTCTGCACCTGTCTGTGTAATTAGTCTGTCTATTTAAGGTGTGTGTTTTCCCCTGTACTCTTGTCGGTCTTTGATGTTATATGGATGTCTTACCCTGCTGTTTCTGTGTCTGCTTGTATTCCGTTGGATTTATTAAATATTTGTCTTTTACTACGTCATTGTTCGTGTGTTCCTGCCTACAGTGACAATACTGTATTATGACACCACTTTTTTGCAAATAAATTTCAATATCATGACAATACTGTATACCGTGATAAAAGTATTATCAATTAATCGCAACATGAAAATTGATACCAGCATATCCCTATGCATATTGCATATTTTTACTTTTTTTAAAGAAACCAAACAAATGTATTGTTGACTTTCGTTGTAAAGAAAAAAGCAATTAAATTATTTCAGGAAAAGTGTTTTTTTATTTTTATATAAAATTATGGCACACAAATATATAATATAAATAAATATAATATAAATATATAATATATATATACTTGACACACAAATTTAGCTAGAAGGAAATACCAATCAGAGTAAACAGAACGGGTAATTGAAGATGCTCATGATAACTGGAATAACCTTTCAATAACAAAAACCCAGGAATTTTACCTGAAAACCTCTCTACAAAAATGTATACTATATCCGAATCATATTTCTTCAATGATTTATTACTTGGGATGTCACTAGAAAGTCCCAATGGCTGTCTGCAGTCATCACAAGTCAGAAATGGAAAGATGTTGAAATTCTAAAGTAACCAACATAAGGATGACCTACATAGATCAACGCAATGTATGTGATGTACATATAGCGTTACAAGTGTTATCACCTTCGAGGCCTTTAATGTACATGAAGCCATTTCAGAGGTGTTTCTGCCATGCAATAGACATTAACAGATAGACAACCTCTAAAAAATACAGTTCTTGAGGTTCAAGGTGGAGAAATAAGAAGGCAGTAGGTACTGCTGATGATCTGTAATAGAAATAATATACTTTAAAGAATTCCAATTCTGAAATTCATAAGGGCTGTACTTTCACATCCCATTGCCCCTGGATGTAGTTTGTTGCATAATTGTGGGAAGAATGGGAAAAGAAAAGATGAAAGCGAGGCAGGTAAGAGAGAGGTAAAATGGTAATGGTGATGGAGAAGCCCATGGTCTCAGTCAATCAGTGAGACTCAATTACTTAATAATGTCTCATTATCGAGCCCTGATTAACCCTCATCCATCTCCTGATATCACTGCAAGGACACGCAGAGGACAAGAGGCTTTCATTCCCTCTTCCTGCTTTTTAGCCCCCAGTTTTTGCCTGCAATTACTCCTTCATTTCACTTTCTGGCTCCATTTATCAATCTTTTCCTGCATTCATTCATCTCACTTGTCAGCATGTCATTTTTAGATCTAAGAAGTTCTGCCCGTAGGAAACCGCAAATCACAAATAAGATCTCTTAATATTTCAGTTGTTTCTTTAGTAAGATAAAATCTAGAGCAAATTAAGAATTGAACAGCATTCAGAACTCAACAATGTATTAAATACACTAAATTATTAAATAAAAAAAATGAGCCTAAGCCAACCTAAGAAATGATAATTCAGATTTTAATAAGACTTTTCTTATGAAATCTTTCAAGAACTAAATTACAGTCAAAGTCAGAAGTTTACATACACTTTGCAGAATCAAGTTAATTATTTTACGATTTTTTATTTAGTACTGACCTGAAAGTCTCTTGAGTCTCTTGTTTGTCCTGAACAGTTAAACTGCCCACTGTTCTTCAGAAAAATCCTGCAGGTCCCATATACGCTGTTTTCAGCATTTTTGTGTATTTGAACCCTTTCCAACAATGACTGTATGATTTTGAGATCCATCTTCTCAAGCTGAGGACAACTGAGGGACTCATATGCAACTATTACAAAAGGTTTAAATTCACTGATGCTTCAGATGATGCATTAAGAGCCGGGGATGTAAACTTTTGAACGGAATGAGGATGTGTATATTTTTCTTATTTTGCCTAAATATCGTATTTTCCCCAGAAGTCAAAATAAATCAAATTTACCATTCAAATTCAAAAAGTTTTCACCTTTTTTAAATAATTTCAACTATTATATTCTCTTGTAAACATCTTATATGTGAATATCTTATTCAGGTCAGTACATATAAAAATTACAAGCATTTTGTATGATCCCTCTTGTTTTGCTAAAATAATTAACATTTTGAAGATTCTGAAAGGTGTATGTAAACTTTTGACCTCAAAATGTAATTATAGTTTTACTATAATACATTTTTTAAGTAATTTTTTAAATATATATATTATTATAATATTTTTTTATTTCAGTTTTAGTTGTAGATGTTTTAATTTAGTGCTTCAAGCACTACTATTATTATTAATATTATATATATATATATATATATATATATATATATAATTTTTTTTTTTTATTAACGCTTGTTTCAAGTAACAACCTTTTTTAGTTTGGCTTTTAGTTTTAAAGACAGGAGCACTATTGAGATCTCCATTAATGTCAACACAAAACTAAAATTTCCCCAATTTTCTTGCTCAATTCACACTGTTGCTCTCATTGTGTATGATTCATCAGATTCTTTTTTGAAAAATAAAAAAACAGTCATTTTTAATCAAAATGTAATAACTTGCTCTACCTCTGAAAAAGAATCCATTAGACTATTCACACTATGATGTTAATTAACATCCAAAAATAGCTATTTAGGCATGATTTTACCCAATCTAACTCCCAATCTAGTAAATTCCTAATGGATAAAATCAAAATGGTACATTGGGAAACACACCAGATTACAAAAGCAGAATGTTAGCAGAAGACTTTAAATGTGCTGCATAAACGTCTCACCTCAGAGCAGTAACATTTTCCATCGGGTGTCATTTTGTGACCTTGTTTTCTTTTGAGTGTGAAAGTGCTTGAACTAGCCTGCTTGTGTTTGGATCAATGGAAACCAAGCATGAAAGTCAACACTTGACCACAATGACTCTCTCGGCTTATCGCCGTGCTACCGTGGCAACGTTGGTATCCATAGTGACACTGATATCTGCATCGCCAGTCGACGTCTGATCTATAACATCGCTCTCGACAGATACCTTTCTAATTAAATGCCATTGATTGGATCTCACCTCTCCACCTGTCTCGTTTAACTTCCCTATCTCTCGCTCACACAAACATACACATGCACAAAGAGTGAAAGAAAGCCAAATAATGAGAGTTTCCACATAAATGGAGAAACCCCTATCCTATCGTAATGAAGATCTTAAAGGGTAGGCACTCAATTACATATCAAAACATCTTCCGAAGGATCTGATTGGACCAGAAGTACAGTATAATTACATCAAAGACAGCAGGATGCACACTGATAAGACAGAACTGAACACCTGCTGTATTGACTCTGAACTACTTCCTTAAAGTACAAAAGACAGCGTGACACCAAAGGAGTTCTGGCGATCTGTTTCAGCGAGATTCTGCTTAAATAATGAATTGCTTTTTGATGTACCTTCTCTGACAGGTAAAAGAGCATTCTCACATTTCATGCGGGTAAAAACAGAAAAGCTAGCTGCCATTCACTCAGCCAGTGACATTTTAGATGCTCCTACGTTTACATCTCCAAAAATGTGAAATACACTCCGTGCATGAACACACACAGACAGTGGTTTGAGGCCATTTGAGATGAGCTCTCCGAAAACTGAAATTGCTGTGGCCTGTGTCACTCAGTCGGTCTCTGCTGCTGAATATTAATAGACGTATGCTAACTACTATCCTTTCGCTTAATAACAAAAACATTGAAATAGCTCCGCTAGGAAAAGGCGAGAAAAGCAAAAGAGCATTTCAAATTAAAAAAACTATACAGATAACAAGATGGTACACTTTTCTATTTTCATTTTTTCTTCAGTAGCAGATAAATATACTCTATGGGAATGTGAAAACAGAGCAACAGGATGCAGTTATGATGAACATATGCTGTGCATTGGATGCCCCACTTCTCTTAAACTTTCTGCCCCATAAATTCCCAATTCAAAGCTTATGAGCTTTTAATGTCTTTCACAGCAGCTGATTCCACTGCATCGCACTTTTTTTTTTGTTTTCTTGCTCATTCTCATTTCAGCTTATTTGTTATCTCCTGTTCAGCTTTCGTTTTCTATCAGCCGTTCATTGTGCATTTTAATGTAATTATTTTACATAAAAGCGAGCCTTAAAAAAATTGTTTTATCTCATAATAAGTTCATAATTTAATTTTTGGGGGTCTGCTAGAATGCATTAACATTATTTAAAGTTCAAACAAACATTTTTCTCATGCTGTACATTGCAGCACTTTTTGCACCCTTTGCCTGAAACACTCCAGCTGCATCCAACCTCACATTTTAATAGTATAAAGTAGGTGAAAAACAGAATGTGAACTGAGTAGTATGTGCAAATTCACAGTATAATACGATATGCAAAAAGTTTAAGATGACCTACTATTTCCAGGGAGATTCTGAAATGTGCAACCAATTTACACTTCACTATTCAACAAGGGCACAGGAGAGTGATTTGTGCAGTAAACAGACACAACTGCCTCTGTTAGGTCAAGCATGTGTGCAAACAAATCATGATTCATTAAAACGTTCGTACTAAAATTCATTCTAAATTTAAGAAAAAATATAGCAACAACTAAAAGCATACGTACGGAAAAAAAAAAAAATCACACTGATTATTAAGACTCCCAGTCTCCCAGCCGCTCTTGATCATGTTCAAGGTAGTCATGGTAGCCTGGTCTGTTGTTTCCACCAGCACTGCATTTTTTTTTAACACCATTGAATGTCTGAAATATCATTTTAAAAGTGGAACATGGAAATATAATGGATGCATTGCGAAAAAAGTTTTATATACCCGGTATTGTTTCCTAATGGTTAAATGTGAGATTCTGGAAACGAGAACTAAATTTAGCGGGAACGGTCGGGTCGGGAAGAAAATTATTCTAAACGGGCAGCAGGTGAACAAAGCCTGAATATATAGCGGGAGCGGGACTAGAAAAGCAGTCCCGCGCAGACCTCTACATTGCACTATGTACCATTCACTGTACAGAGAACACTGTAAGCAAGTGACTAATTTCAGCCGCAGATTCAGCGCCTGTTTATAATGTAGGGGGCGGGACACCTTGGATTCTAGAGACCATTTGATTGGACAGAAAGTTTGATGTTCATCCAACATCCAAGATGTTCATGTCTTTCTTTCTTCAGTCGTAAAGAAATAGTTTTTTGAGGAAAACATTTCAGGATTTCTCTCCATATAATGGATATCTATGGTGCCCCCGAGTTTGAACTTACAAAAGGTAGTTTAAATACAGCTTCAAAGGGCTCTAAATGGTACCAGATGAGGAAAGAGTGTCTTATCTAGTAAAATGATTAATTATTTTCTAAAAAGAGTTTACAATTTATATAGTTTTTAACTGCAAGCACCCATCTTAGTCTAGCTCTGCGTGAACTGTTTGTATTCCTGTTTCTGACAGTTAGGGTATGTCAAAAAACTCCCAAAATTGTCCTCAAACTTCAAAATTGTCCTACATCGCTGTATTACCTATTTTTTTTTTTTTTTTTTTTTTTTTGTAAAGGGCTTTTGACCTTCTTTGCATTTTCACTTTGTAAACACTGGGTTGGTAAAACAATTTCGATTTTTTTTTTAAAAATCTGAAAACAAATATACATATACTATTATTTTAAAAAGTGCTTGAGTGCTGCTGTCATTAAGCAAACTGTCCCCATCTGCTTTCATTGTATGGAAAAGAGCAGCGTGAACATTCTTCAAAACATCTAATTTTGTGTTCCACAAGGAAAACTCGTAGGTTTATACTTTTTAACCGCAAGCGCTCGTCTTGGTCTAGCTCTACATGAACTGTGCGTATTCCTATTTATGACAGTTAGGGTATGTCAAAAAACTCCCATTTTATTTTTGTCCTCCAACTTCAAAATTGTCCTACATCGCTGTTTTACCAATTTTTTTTTTTTTTTTTTTTTGTAAAGGGTGTTTGACCTTCTTTGCATGCTCACTTTGTAAACACTGCGTCTGTACTTCTGCAGCAATGTAGGATGATTTTGAAGTTGGAGGAGAAAATAAGATAGGAGTTTTTCAGCATACCCTAACTGTCATAAAGAGGAATAAACAGTTTTCCTCAAAAAACATAATTTCTTTACGAATAAAGAAAGAAAGACATGAACATCTTGGATGACAAGGGGGTGAGTACATTATCTGTAAATTTTTGTTCTGGAAGTGAACTACTCCTTTAAGGCTAACATATTCATACTCTAAAAACCAAAAAACTTCAATTTTGAAAAAAACTTTAAATTCTGCCTTTTTTAAGTCTCTGAATGGCCATCTTTCCCATTTTATTTTATTTATTTATTTATTTTTTTTTTGCCTTTGCACCAAAATAAAAACTAAAAAAAAAAAATCTTAAAACAAAATTTACATGTACTATTATTTTAAAAAATGCTTGAGTGCTGCTGTCATTGAGCAAATGGTCCCCATCTGCTTTCATTGTATGGAAAAGAGCAGCGTGAACATTCTTCAAAACATCTAATTTTATGTTCCACAAGGAAAAACTTGTAGATTTGAAACAACATGCATGATGACAGAATTTTCTTTTAAGGGTGAGCTACTTTTTTTTTTTGAAAGTTACTTTTATTGCAGCACCCTAATGTAGTCAGATTGAGGCAGTCCAATAATAATTTGACAATAATAATTTGACATCTCAATTGAATGATTTTACACATGAAGCACATTTTGTAGTTTCTAAGACAAAAATGAATTACCTTGTTCTTTATTCTAGACACATAAGAGGAGCTGTGTTCACACACCAGGAATCACACCAGGATAGAGCGTGAGAAAGAGAGCTGCTTATCATAACTAATACATATACATGTTTAATTTCAGTTTATCTCTCTCTATCTTTCCTGCTGTGAATTGCCCTACATGAATCAGTGAGGCTAAACAGCAGCCATTCTTGTTCTCCAAACCCATGAAATTGAGCTGAGAGTATGTGTGTGTGTGTGTGTTTTTTCATTGAATGAAGGATTAAACCAAGATGATTTTTATTGACTCTGCATGCAGATGTAGCCAGACTCAGAATACCATATGCTGTGTGTGTGGTATGAACCCTGCCAGTGGAAAAACTAGGGTTTATACCCAAAAATATGTCATTTACTATAACCACTGCTCACAAATAATTTAAATCAGCATGTAGGCGAAATGAGCAGGCAGATGAAATGAAAGAGCTATATTTTGTGTCTCTCTTCCAGGTGTTTGCTAAGTATTTGAAATGATACTGTGAACATTGTCAGGCATTTGCTTTTTACTCAGTCTGGCTTATAGGATGAACATATAAATCTATTTTCTCATATGCTGCAGCAGGCTTACACGCTCAATCCTATTATAACTGGAAAGAGTGAATTAACTATTCTGATATGCTGACATCACCACAACCCTTCTGAATGCACCCTGAGCAGCCAGACTTTGGACCATCAGTATGAAAGCTGGCCCAGTGTGCAGTTTATTCAGTTTATTTACTGTTACTAAGTACCACTATAAGAATGATTTCTGAAGGATCATGTGACACTGAAGTCTTAATTCTGTGTTGTTACTTTTATTTTTTATTGTGGTGATAGTTGTTCATGATTCCCTTGTTTGTCCTGAAAAGTTAATCTGCCTGCTTTTCTTCAGACAAATAGTTCAGGTCCCACAAATTCTTCAACTTTTTGTGTATTTGAAACCTTTCCAACAATGACTGTATGATTTTGAGATTTATTTTTTCACACTGAGAACAACTGAGGGACTAAGTTCAATTAACCTTGATCTTCAAATTCAGCAGTTGTCCTCAGTGTGAAAAGATGGATCTCAAAACCATGCAGTAATTGTTTGAAAGGATTACAATAAACAAAAATGCTGAAAAACCAAAGAATTTGTCTGACCTGAAGGATTTTTCTGAAGAACAGCGGGCAGTGCTCAGGACAAACAAGGGACTCATGAACAACTATCACTAAACAAAAAAACACAGCTGTGGATCATTCAGGTATCAACACGGTATTAAGAATCAAGTGTATGTAAACTTTTGAGCACCATCATTTTTATAAATTCAACTATTGTTTTCTCTTGTGGACTATATGTAAATGTCTTTTACGTGAAAAAATTGTATTCAGGTCAGTACTAAATAAAAATAACATGCATTTTGTATCATCTGTCTTATTTTGGTAAAATAATTAACATTTTGCAGATTCTGCAAGGTGTATGTAAACTTCAACTTCAAACGGTCAGTGAAGGGTCTGTGGGCGGTGAGCTGCCATGCTGTTTCAGGCTGACACTGTCCCCTGTAGTTCACTGCTATTCTTTTATGGCACAACTGACCTGAAATCAGGTGGCTCTTTGGCTATTAGGGGGCACAAAAAAGCCAGCTGGCCAGAGAACAGATGTAAGGACTTCACAGAGGGGTGAGCACCCCTGTTTCGTGATTGGACGCAGTAGAGCATGAAGGCACGCTCTGAGCAGGACATTAAAGAGAGAAGGAGGACAAACCTAGAGCTCCATTTATCACTTCATCAAATGAAAACAGCCTGAAAACAGCCTTTGAGAGCTGATAGCTCTCAAACTTTTTCCTGCTCTTTGGGACAGTTCACCCAAAAATTAACCATCTGACATTATTTACTAAACATTTATTAATTTATCTGACACAACACATTCAAAGATGTCATATTTAAATACTGTATGTGGACAAGAATTGAAAAAAAAAGAGAACTGAAAGCTACAGTGAAGATTTTTTTTTTTTGTGGCTTACATATTAGTCATATGACTACAATCGTGGCCAAAAGTTTTGAGAATGAAACAAATATTACTTTTCACAAAGTTTGCTGCTAAACTGCTTTTAGATCTTTGTTTCAGTTGTTTCTGTGATGTACTGAAATATAATTACAAGCACTTCATACGTTTCAAAGGCTTTTATCGACAATTACATGACATTTATGCAAAGAGTCAGTATTTGCAGTGTTGGCCCTTCTTTTTCAGGACCTCTGCAATTCGACTGGGCATGCTCTCAATCAACTTCTGGGCCAAATCCCGACTGATAGTAACCCATTCTTTCATAATCACTTCTTGGAGTTTGTCAGAATTAGTGGGTTTTTGTTTGTCCACCCGCCTCTTGAGGACTGACCACAAGTTCTCAATGGGATTAAGATCTGGGGAGTTTCCAGGCCATGGACCCAAAATTTCAACGTTTTGGTCCCCGAGCCACTTAGTTATCACTTTTGCCTTATGGCACGGTGCTCCATCGTGCTGGAAAATGCATTGTTCTTCACCAAACTGTTGTTGGATTGTTGGAAGAAGTTGCTGTTGGAGGGTGTTTTGGTACCATACTTTATTCATGGCTGTGTTTTTGGGCTAAATTGTGAGTGAGCCCACTTCCTTGGATGAGAAGCAACCCCACACATGATTGGTCTCAGGATGCTTTACTGTTGACATGACACAGGACTGATGGTAGCGCTCACCTTTTTTTCTCCAGACAAGCCTTTTTCCAGATGCCCCAAACAATCGGAAAGAGGCTTTATCAGAGAATATGACTTTGCCCCAGTCCTCAGCAGTCCATTCGCCATACTTTTTGCATAAGATCAATCTGTCCCTGATGTTTTTTTTTTTGGAGAGAAGTGGCTTCTTTGCTGCCCTTCTTGACACCAGGCCATCTTCCAAAAGTCTTGGCCTCACTGTGCGTGCAGATGCGCTCACACCTGCCTGCTGCCATTCCTGAGCAAGCTCTGCACTGGTGGCACTCCGATCCCGCAGCTAAATCCTCTTTAGGAGACGATCCTGGCGCTTGCTGGACTTTCTTGGACGCCCTGAAGCCTTCTTAACAAGAATTGAACCTCTTTCCTTGAAGTTCTTGATGATCCTATAAATTGTTGATTTAGGTGCAATCTTAGTAGCCACAATATCCTTGCCTGTGAAGCCATTTTTATGCAACGCAATGATGGCTGCACGCGTTTCTTTGCAGGTCACCATGGTTAACAATGGAAGAACAATGATTTCAAGCATCACCCTCCTTTTAAAATGTCAAGTCTGCCATTCTAACCCAATCAGCCTGACATAATGATCTCCAGCCTTGTGCTCATCAACATTCTCACCTGAGTTAACAAGACGATTACTGAAATGATCTCAGCAGGTCCTTTAATGACAGCAATGAAATGGAGTGGATAGTTTTTTTCGGGATTAAGTTCATTTTCATGGCAAAGAAGGACTATGCAATTCATCCGATCACTCTTCATAACATTCTGGAGTATATGCAAATTGCTATTTTAAAAACTTAAGCAGAAACTTTTCCAATTTCCAATATTTATGTAATTCTCAAAACTTTTGGCCACGACTGTACAATCTACAGTATATCACAAAAGTGAGTAGACCCCTCACATTTCAGAAACCATTTTAGTAAATCTTCTCAAGGGACAATACTATACGCCGTACAATGCAACAAGTTGGTTTGCATGGGCGTCACCCCAGAAGGAAGCCTTATTTGAAGCTGGCTAACAAGAAAGCCCGCAAACAGTTTGCTGAAGACAACCTGTCCAAGAGCATGAATTACTGGAACCATGTCCTGTGGTCTGATGAGACTATAAGATAAACTTGTTTGGCTCAGATGGTGTCCAGCATGTGTGGCGATGCCCTGGTGAGGAGTACCAAGACAATTGTGTCTTGCCTACAGTCAAGCATGGTGGTGGTAGCATCATGGCTGCATGAGTGCTGCTGGTATGGGGAGCTGCAGTTCATTGAGGGACACATGGATTCCATTATGTACTGTACATTCTGAAGCAGAACATGATGCCTTCCCTCAAGAAACTACACTGTTAGACATTTCTGTAATTTCTACAGTTATTTACTGTATATCACCCAGTATAAAACAGCAAATTCCCTTTAAAGTAAATAACTGTATTTCCCTTTGCATCATGGGAATTTTCTGTGACGTCAAACACCACATACAGAGACTAACTGTATTTTTAAAAATTGCTGTATACTACTGTATTTGCGCTAATGACCTCTTTGGCGCCACTCCATTGAGATAATTCTTTTCCTCATTTCTTACATTTGGACTGACAGGATTTTGCTCTAAAGGAGTTTATCCTTCGTGTCAGAAGCAGCGCGAGTGAAACAGCGTGCTTAGAGTACTAATCTACTTCAGAAATATACTGCGGCATCAGTTTACTGTCCTGCATCTATTGTGGATAGTATCACGGATTTTAATGGTTTCTATACTGTCTTTTGTCGCGTCGCACCGCTCGCATCTGAGGACACGGAACCAGCGGGGCAGAGCCGGGGGTTTTCCCCGGGGATGGAACCCGTGAGCGGGAGAGTTCCGGAGAACATCTGCGCTGTGTATTGATGCACCTTACGAGATAATAAGACAAGCAAGCAAGGTATGTCTGTTTGTGTGTGGTTTGTAAGATTTTTGCCCAACAGTTTAACCTAGTAACATTTACTTGTCAACATTATGGGTACATAAACTTTACCACAGTAAACTGCTGCGTACTTTCAATTAACAAACGACGCTGTCAGCTTATTAAATTTCCAAATACAATTATTTTAACGCACAAGGCATAATCCTATATTAACTGTACGTAAACCAATGTGAAATTTTGATCGTGTTAATTAACGTTGGCCAGTAGCCTAGTTAAGAATACAAAATCGTATGTTAGCTAGGTTAAACAAAAGTTTTATGACTAGCTGCCTTGCTAGTTTTAGCATTAGATTTTTTAAATTGAATTTAATATTTACTGCATTTTGTGTGTGTGTTTAAAGGCAACTAAAATGAAGCATCACAACGGACAGAAGCCACCAACATGATAACTGCCTTGTTGAGAAAGCTGAAGGTGAAGGTCACGGGGTGGCCAAGTATGTCTCCAGACCTGAACCCTATTATGCACCTGTGTCCTCTAGCGGAAAGTGGAGAAGCACCATGTGTCTAACTTCCAGCTCTGGTCAATTCCATGTCCAGGATGATTAAGGCAGTGCCAGATAACAATGGTGCTAACACAATATATTGACACTCTGGACAAGTGTTAGGGTGTACTCACTTTTGTCGCCAGCTATTTTGACAATAATGGCTGCATGTTAAGTAATTTTCAGGAGACAGTAAATCTATCCTGCTATACAAGCTGCACATTGACTACTCTAAAATATATCCAAGTTTCATTTCTATAGTATTGTCCCTTGAGAAGATATACTAAAATGGTTGCTGAAATGTGAGGGGTGTACTCACTTTTTTGAGACTATACTGCTTTTTTGTCATTTAGGAGCTTGACATTGTCAGTCCTCTTTTAATCTCCTAGTTTTAGATAAAGCTAACTCAGGTTGTTTTTATCTGCACAGGACACAGTGAAAAAGAGGAGAGGGACGAAAGAGAAGAGAAACAGTGGATGAAGAGTAGAGACACTAACTGATGAAACAAGAAGAGACAGAGGATAGTTGAACTAGATGGGCCATCTGTCTACAGATGATAAGATGCCTCTGCGGGGCTGCCACCACAAGCCATGAGCCTGAACACAAGCCTCTCTCTCGTCCTATCGAACACATGCACACTAATCCAGTAGCTCGTGACTTCAACTCACTCTATATAGTGACTGTTCTCACCCATATCTCTGCTCACAATCCATAATTACGGAAAAGTTAATACATAAACTACTGGTCAAAAGTTTGGAATAATTAGGCATTTTTTATGTTTGCCCAGGCTGCATTTAGTTGATAAGTTTATTGTACAGGTAAAAAAAATGCAGTAATATTATGAAATATTATAATTTCAAATAACTGTTTCTATTTGAATATATTTTAAAATGTATTTTTTTTTTAATTCTGCATCATTACTTCAGTCTTCGGTGTCACATAATCCTTCAGAAATCATAATATGCTGATTTGCTGCTCAAGAAACATTTCTTATTATTATATGTTCAAAGACATTTATAATGTTGCTAAATATTTCTAGATTTTTTTATTTCTATTTCTGGCGTATTTATGCTGAAAATTTCAGCTTTGATCACGGGAATAAATTATATTTTAAAAATCTATTGAAATAGAAACAGCTATTTTAAATTGTAATAATATTTCATAATAATACTGATTTGACTGTATTTATTATCAATTAAACGCTGCTAAATATTTCTATTTCAAATAAACGCTATTCATCTGAACTTTCTATTCATCAAATGATCCTGGAGAAAAAAATCCATAAAATATTAAGCAGCAATCACTTTTTTTTAACAGACAATAATAAGAACCATTATTAAAAATTAAGTACCAATAATACATTCAAATAATTAGAAGTATTTCTGAAGGATCAAGTGACACTGAAGACTGGAGTATAAATTAGACAAGAATAATGTATATTTTAAAATATATTGAAGTAGAAAACAGCTATTTTAAATTGTAATAATAATTCATAATAATACTCATTTTACTGTATTCATTATCAAATAAATGCTGCCCTGATGACCGTAAGAGATTTCTTTAAAAAATAATAATAATAAACATAATTATTCTACTTATAATTGTTATCTTAAAGGGATAGTTCACCCAAAAATGAAATTTGATGTTTATCTGCTTACCCCCAATGCATCCAAGATGTAGGTTACTTTGTTTCTTCAGTAGAACACAAACAAAGATTTTTAACGAAAACCAGTGCAGTCTGCCAGCCATATAATGGATGTGGATGGGCACCAAACCTTTAAAAGTAAACAAAAACATGCACAGACAAATCCAAATTACACCCTGCGACTCGTGACGATACATTGATGTCCTAAGACATGAACGATCATTTTTTGCGAGAAACTGAACAGTATTTATATAATTTTTTACCTTTGATACACAGCCACGTCCATCTGTCCTGAGCACGAGTTTAGCATCCGGCTCGTTACACATGTACGCGCTCTGCCGTAGTATACGCATAGTATTCGTTTCGTGTCTTAGGACATCAATGTATCGTCACCAGCCGCAGGGTGTAATTTGGATTTGTCTGTGCATGTTTTTGTTTACTTTTAAAGGTTTGGTGCCCATCCACTTCCATTATTTGGCTGGCAGACTGCACTGGTTTTCGTTAAAAATCTTTGTTTGTGTTCTGCTGAGGAAACAAAGTCACCTACATCTTGGATGCCCTGGAGGTAAGCAGATAAACGTCAAATTTTCATTTTTTGGGTGAAATGTCCCTTTAATTATTGCAAAATTTGTAAATTAAAGTTCTTTTAACATTTACTCACTCTCTCCCTTCTTTATTCCACTGGCAACGCAAAACTGGAAAATAAAGACTCAAAGTGACCCATTTACAAGACAATAAAGACACACACACAAAAACAATCCGACTTGAAAACAAAGAGTGGGAGGAAAAAACTCTTTTTGTTAGAGAAAATTATTGGCATAGGGGATCTTTGGCCGTTCTGATTGGTGGATTGTTTCAACGTTCTGTGTGTGCTCAGTAATTATCTTGTCTATCTGCCTCACAGTACCATGGTGACCCCAAACCCCACAATGCAGCATCGCCATCACGACACCCGGTAGGAAAAGCACCTCCTATTGGCACAGGCATGCAAACTGACTGGCATGGCACGGCAGGCTTTTGCCCTTTAAGTCTGCCCACATATTTTACAGCATGTTTTGTGTTTAGCAGTGCAATATTAATGAGGGTTATTTCTGAACTTACCTCCATGAAATGGCCATTTGGACAGCAAATGCACACACAAACTTAATGTAAAAGAAAAGCGAGTCTTTGGAATAAGAGATTCCATTAGAGTAAACCAATAGTGGAGCTTGAGATGTGTAGTTAAAAGCTCTCAAACAGCACAACAGAAATCATAGTCTGCTCCTCTCTCTAGATAACAGGATTATCCTCTCTGTGCTCTCACAAACACTCTGTCTGTCTCTTTCAAATGAACAAAGACTGGCACACACACAAATACAGATTTGATATAACAAAAATACATAATGGCTTTGGACTAAGTGGACTTTTTCTGAGTGGTTTTCCCTCAACTCTGTTGTCAAGTGCCAAATGGCAGAATCAACCAAACTTTGACATTTTGTGAGCGGTGCTTGCTGATCTTGAAGCCATTATGTAGATGGTTGTAGGGTGTGGTAATATGGTTGCTAAGTTCTTCTAGCAAGTTGCTGTGCTGTAAATATTGATATCAGTGATGCACTGTGATTTCGGCATCCAAAATCTTCAGTGGAAACCAATAATTATTTTTTTGCCAAACAAATTTGGTTTACAGAAATGAGCATAGAAGCAAATTTTAACCAAAAATTTACTGAAACAGAAATGTTTATTTAGCGCTTCACAGATTATGTACTGTACCTTAAGGCGAGACACTGCAGGTGAATAGGGTAAAAAAATGAACCAATAGTTATCGCCTTACTTACCCAGTTGATTGATTACTTTGATAATTGTAAACATTTTTTTGTATTACAAGTTTTCTAAAATGTTAGGTTTAAATATGCAAATGAGGCATAATTTAATGAAATATGCGCTAATTTGCATACCTTTCTAGTACAAAAATCTAAACACTGGATGAATTCAGTTTCAAAATTCTTGTTTAATTTTTTTGACATATTAGAGTCAAAAGTTTTTACAGAGGGAATTTTGGGTATCTCAATTATGTCACGACATAATAAAAAAAAAACAGGAAACACTATATTTTTTCACATTTTTAGGGGAATAAAATATATATGAATCAATTCCTCTGTAAAAACCTTCAGAATATAGACTGGAATAAAAATGTTAAGTTTGGTTTGTGTAGGTGTTACTGAAGTGAAGATGTATGGCTCAGTGTAGAAGAAAAAACTTTTTGAGAAAACAGCCTTTAAAAATATGCATTGTAATTTAAATCTAATGACACAAATTGATAAAGTGCTATAAAAAGAAACATTTAACAGTGTTTATTTAATGATTTTTTTTCCAATAGTCTGAAAAAACACTGAAAAACCAAAAAGTCCAAAATCTCAAACCTTCAGCTCCCTCCACAGATTTTCTATGGGATTAAGGTCTAGAGACTGGCTAGGGCACTCCAGGACCTTAATGTGCTTCTTCTTGAGCCACTCCTTTGTTGCCTTGGCCATGTGTTTTGGGTCATTGTCATGCTGGAATACCCATCCACGACCCATTTTCAATGAGGGAAGGAGGTTCTTACCCAAGATTTGACAGTACATTCCTTTGATGTAGTGCAATTGTCCTGTCCCCTTAGCAAAAAAACACCCCCAAAGCATAATGTCTCCACCTCCATGTTTGACAGTGGAGATGGTGTCTAGGGGTCATATGCAGCATTTCTTCTCCTCCAAACACGGCGAGTTTAAGTTGATGTCAGAGAGCTTGATTTTAGTCTCATCTGACCACAACACTTTCACCTAGTTCTCCTCTGAATCATTCAGATGTTCATTGGCAAACTTCATACGGGCCTGTACATGTGCTTCCTTGAGCAGTAGGACCTTGCAGGCCTTCATGGAGTTGTGTGTTACCAATTGTTTTCTTGGTGACTATGGTCCCAGCTGCCTTGAGATTATTGACAAGATCCTCCTGTGTAGTTCTGGGCTGATTCCTCACCATTCTTGTGATCATTGAAACTCCACAAGGTGAGATCTAGCATGGAGCCCCAGACTGAGGGAGACTGACAGTTATGTGTTTCTTCCATTTGTGAATAATCACACCAATTGTTGTCACCTTCTCACCAAGCTGCTTGGCGATGTTCTTGTAGCCCATTCCAGCCTTATGTAGGCCTACAATCTTGTCCCTGACATGCTTGGACAGCTCTTTGTTCTTGTTCATGGTGGAGAGTTTGGAATCTGATTGATTGATTGCTTCTGTGGACAGGTGTCTTTTATACAGGTAACAAACTGAGATTAGGAACACTCCATTTGAGAGAGTGCTCCTAATCTCATCTTGCTACCTGGTAACACTTTACAATAGGGTCCCATTGGTTTACATTAGCTAATGCACTAATACATTACAACTGTTTAAAGGGACACTTCACCCAAAAATGATCCAAAAATGTCATTAATTACTCACCTTCATGTCCTTCCAAATCTTTAAGACCTTTGTTCATCTTCAGAACACAAATTAAGATATTTTTGATAAAATCGAGAACTTTCTGACACTGCATAGACAGCAACGCAACTGACAGACTTTCTCATGATCGCATAGCGAAGACTTACATGGCAGAGAAGAAATTGTTTAATAAAGAAAAATGACATTATTTTAGTTTTCTTTGCACCAAAAATAATTCTCATAGCTTCATAATATTATGGTTAAACCGCTGATGTCACATGGACTATTTTATTGATGTCCTTGCTACCTGTCTGGGCCTTGAACGTGGGAGTTGCGTTGCTGTCTAAGCAGGGTCAGAAAGCTCTCGGATTTCATAAAAAATGTCGTAATTTGTGTTCTGAAGATGAATGAAGGTCTTACAGCTTTGTAAAAATATGAGGGTGAGTAATTAATGACAGAATTTTCATTTTTGAGTGAATCAACCTTTCAGATCAAACCCTAGTTCTACAGCATTACTGACATTCTGTATTACTACTCCCTTCCTTCCTCCTTATTTTACTTGACGGTCGTAATAGCGAGACACCAGAGATCCTTAACAATGTCCAGCAGGTGTTTCTGCATTTCTCTGGATATTACAGATTGGAGTGATGACAACAGAGAAAAAGCACATGTTCTACTGGAATACACTGTATCTGTCATCCATCTCACAATACTTCCAACACAAAGAAATGTAATAATCTTTACCTTTATAAACCCACAGTAACAATTGGACCCCAAAATTTGATTTTCTCCTTTTCCGTCTTCTATTTCTTCTTTTTCCATTTCTTTTTGACCTTTATTTTGCTCTCAATTATATCCAGATTTTTCGCTATGTTGCTCTTCCCTTTGTTCAATCTCTCGTTCTTTCACTGAGTATCATCTGAACTCACTCTCATCTCCCTCACACACACACACACACACACACACACACACAATTTCTGTACCCAGTGGGGAAAAATGCATTGCTGGGAGGTCACTGCTGCTCAGGAGACGCACAAAAATTTGTTTTGAGTTACATTTCATTTTCTATGTTTGTTCTAAAATTGCAAATGAGATAATTGTTAACCTACAATAACAATACAGAGCATTTATAGCTAAACTCCTCTCATTATTTCTCGTTTTATTCAGAAATACATCAGATTATGGATGCAAACAGGATTTTCACACTGCATAAACTCATTGCTGTCTAGCGGAAGCAACTTGAATATCGAGGAAATCTGAATTTGTGGCTTTTAATTCATGAGACTCATGAATATGAGTGATATTAAGGGGAGACACTGCAGGCAAAAACACAGTTTTTTCATGCACCTATCAAGTTTGAGATTTTGGGCTTTTTGGTTTTTCATAAACGTTTTTTTCAAACTAGTGGAAAGAAAACATCCAAAAAACACTGTTAAGTGTTTTTTATAGCACTTTATCTATTTGTGTCAATAGATTTCAATTACAATGCATATTTTTAAAGGCTGTTTTCTAAAAAAAAATTCCTACACTGAGTGATAAATCTCCCCTTCAGTATCACTTTCACACAGCAGACTTTACATTTTTATTCCTGTCTATATCCTGGAGGTTTTTACAGAGGAATTTGTTCATATATAATTTGCTCAATTTTATACAACATTTTATTCCCCAAAAAATGGTAAAAAAATATATAGTGTTTCCTGTTTGTTCTAAGTTTTTCCTGAATTATGGCGTGACGAAATGAGATACCCAAAATTCCTTCTGTAAACCTGTTGACTGTAATATGTCAAAAAAAAATTAAAAGAATTTTGAAACTGACTTGATCCAGTGTTCAGATTTTTGTTCTAGACATGTATGCAAATTAAGGCATATTTAATTAAATAATGCCTCATTTGCATATTTAAACCTAACAAACTTGTAATACAATTTTTTTTTTTTTTTTGCAATTATCAATGTAATCAATCAACTGGGTAAATAAGGTGAAACTTTTTTTTTTTACCAATTTTTTTTTTAATCAATTTAAGCAGGGTTGAGGGAAAGCATAAATGAAGAATGAGTATTTGCTCTGTTGCCAGATGAGTCAGTTAGGTCAGTGTAAAGCTATAGGGCTAATCCTGTTAGCCCTGGAGTTAGCACTAGCACTGAGACATGTTCGTGAGTATTACATCAGAAAGGGCACATCAAAATAAAGAAATCACATCCAAGACGAGTCACACTGCCACTATGCTCTGCCAATCTAACATCACACACAGTGTTAATACTGCTGTCAGTATATCAGCTTATGTAAGTTAAAGCAAGCATGTATCAGACTGAACAAATACACTACAGCGATGGCTACTGGAGAGCTAACAGATGTCTTTGGCCTACTTTGTTTGAAAAAAAGTATGATATTTTGAGATTGATTGGTTTTGAGGTGAATGGAAATAGCCCAGAAAACAAAGGGAATTAAATAAAAACAATCAGTCAGTCCCAGATGTAAGCTGCCATTTGACCACTTTACTTACAGTACCATTCCCCCATGTGCCATCTCTTCTCCCATATATATACACACACACATACATATATATATAATGGAATCATGAACAACTATCACTAAACAAAACAAAAAAACACAGCTGTGGATCATTCAGGTAACAACAGTATTATGAATCTTTTAAACGGCTTGTTTTTGTAAATTCACCTATAATTTTGTAAACATCTTTTATGTGAAATATCTTATTCAGATCAGTACAAAATAAAAAAATAACATGCATTTAGTATGATGCCTCTTATTTTGGTAAAATAACCACCATTTTGCAGATTCTGAATGGGGGATGCAAACATTGACTGACCTCAACTGTATGTATATATTACAATCTTAAATAACTGTTTCTATTTGAATATATTCTAAAATGTAATTTATTCCTGTGATCGAAGCTGAATTTTCAGCATCATCACTCCATTATAATATGCTGATTATTGATGTTACAGTTGTGCTGCTTAATATTTTTGTGGAAACAATGAGAAACTTTTTCAGGATTCATTGATGAATAGAAAATTTTGTATTTATGTTCAACATAAATCTTTTGTAATATTTTACATGTCTTTAATTTGTGTGAGTGTGTATATAAATACAGGGATGGCTGGTCAAAGATCCTTCTCAAAACAATAAAAAATCTTGTTCTGAAAATTATTATGTACCAAACGTACAACTGTACACACATAATTGTATCATCATGGCATGTGAGGGCCTTACAAACATATATAGTCAATAAAGTCACTCCAGGAACCCCGGTTGAACCCCGGCAATTCCATAACAATACTTCAGTCACACTGTATACAGACCAACTCACAAAACACACACACTTTTGCATTCACACATTTCTCTGTTAACAAACTGCCCCACAAAAATCTCTCAATACGACACAGACTGTGTAAAAACACTCACACACACAACTAACAGCAGGCAATGAGCAGAACCAGACTGTCACTTACGTCAAAACGACCTTTCTTTCTCTCTCTTCACCTTAGGATGAACAATTGTATTTTTCTTGAAGTCCTGCAGGATCATTTGCTTTCGTCTTCTCCTCCTCTGTCCTTCTTCTTCACTCTCTCTGTCATTGTTTTTAAGTGCCGGTTGTGCTCTTACTGCAGTGTGTTTGTGTGCGTGTTGACATAATTAATGTCTTTTTTAATTGTTATGCATGCAAATCATCAGTTTTCTCGTTGTTGCGGCACGAGTTGTGTTTCGGTTACGATACGGTTCCGTGTGTGTGTAATGCAGATCTAATCCCTTTGAGGAGGTGAGAGAGCGGCTGCTTAGCAGCGGGACTCCATAGGGAATAAAAGACAAATGTTTCAGCTCAACACACACACAGTGCAAATGATGCTGACATATACTTCATCTTAACACCATCCTATTATGCATCAAACATCAACTGCTTATTTAACCTCATCCTAAACACTCGCCTTCCACACAGAAAAGAGCACTCACACTCACACATACTTGTGTAAGTGGATTAGACTGTCAAAGTAGGACACAGTTTGAAGCTCTTAGCTACAAGCGTCCTTGACACTGCCATCATTATGAGCAGGCAAAACAAGCCCAAGACCTCATATGCAATCAATACGCTGGACAGTTCGCAGGCACACAAGTTTTGACCCACTTAAACTGACTGAGCCAATGATTTCTGGTTCGTAAAAGTCTGACTGTGATTTGCACAAGGTGTACAAAACCTAAATGATATCAATGGCAAGCAAAGCAGAGCTTAAGCTAGTCAAAGCGTGAGGTCAGTAGGGGTGGCACGGTACATGAAAAACAACCGAACCGTTCGGTTCGCTCGTCTCGGTTCGGTGCGTGTGTGCACCGCACGGTTCAACGGTTCAACGCATGCGCAATGTAGCCTCGTGAGTGTCCTTTTTGCGCGAAATAAGAGGTGTGTGTAGACATACACACAGTAAAAGTGGAGTGCTGCAGGTTACGTCACGTGTAGAAATGGCAAGTGTGAGAGATAGGTAAGGCTGCCCGGAGTTGGAAGATGCGCCAGATATGATACGCTGTTCATCCAACTTGGCTGTGCTTTCAATTTTATTAAAGGAAAGGATGAAGCTGATTGGTTGGTTCATGTCACATGGTCTGCGGTGAGCTTGCGGAATTTTGAAAAGTTGAGATGTTTTTATCTCGATGCGGCGCGGACGCGCCTGGAAAAAACGAGCGTGCCGCACCGCGTCGCTTCCATTACGAGCGCGCATAACCACGCGTCTACATTTGAAATAACAAAGTTGAGTGCGCAAAAGAGGCTTCATGTGAACGGCCCCTTAGCCAGGTCAGGTGTGTGGGAACATTTTGGATTTCATCTTTATTTGTCAGTTCATCTGAGAAGACATCACGCCAGTGTGTTGGTAGACAGGCAAGTTAATTCTTCAGTTCAGTCTTTATGTGCTAAAAAAGGCACGCAAATTCCTGTAGAGATACACATTGTCCTGTTTTTGCCAAATAAATGAAAAGCATGTTATCAATGTCTTCTCTCTTGCTGTATCAAATCTCCCCTAGCTTTCCTCAGAGATGGTCTCAAAAATGTCAAGTCCAGTTCAGTTTGTGCATGATTACATCATGATATAACTTTTTTTTTAATAATGTATCCTTAATTGTGGATAATCAAGCTACATTTCATATGCCAAAGAAAACTTCTGGAGTGTTAAAGATTAAAATGAAAAATAAAAACAAGAACCGTACAGAACCGAAAACCGTGACCCTAAAACCGCAATACGAACCGAACCGTGGATTTTGTGAACCGTGCCACCCCTAGAGGTCAGGTGATCATTTGTGATGGACTCCATGTTCCATCTGGCACCCTGAGTATATGTGCACGCACAAAGGTGACCTGGGAACTGATCAATAGCTTCCTCTCTGTTAGAATGAATTGTCAAGTATACAAGGAGACAAACAAACCAGCTGTTGTTCTTGATTTTCTTTCACTCCCACAGCTTTTCATTTTATTTCAGTTCAGAAGTAGTTTCTCTGAATGTGAAGTAGTAATGCAATTAGGGCTGCATGATATTGGGAAAAAATTACATTGCGATATTTTTTTTTCCTGCGATATATATTGCGATGTGTACAAATTAATTTATGTTCATCAGGTGTTTTGAACTGCTTAAAAAATCAAATAATAATTCAAAAATAATTGGGATAATTTTGTAAGCATTTTCAAAGAATAAAAAAATGTAAAAGTATAATCAAAACCCTGAAATAAAATACTTTTGAAAGGGTTGTTTCATAAACAGTTTGACTCACCTTATTCACTGTCAATTCAGGCAAATGCAGGCTCTAATATGTTATGAAATTAATAATGAATGTTGCTTTTACCCTGATGAATGGGAACTCATTTTGAGAATGAAAAGAGGACACTTCATTATCACATTAAGGAATTAACATGAGTGACAAAATAAGTAATTTAACATTTTATTCAACAACTTCTTTTTTGTAAACAGATTAGTAAATATATTTTGTCACAAAATTAAAAAAAAAAAATGTCAGAAGATTCTTTTTTTTTAGTTTTGCATACTTTCTTTAGCCAAAGTAAAACAAGTGTTGTTCATCAGCTAACAAAAGATTAAACTTTTCAACAACTCTATAAAAAAATTGGCTTCTTTCTCAGAACTGTTGCATAAAGTAAATATAAATATTCAAATACACCAATTTGGTGCTTCTGTATGCATTAATTTACTCATTGAAGCGGCTACATAATATTCCACTTGTGCCTTGCATTTGTTGTACTGCTCTGGGAAGGCAATTTGAGAAAAATAAGTGTGTGACGGCATAACATAAGGCTTGTCAAGCGAGCGGATCATGTTTGTAAAACCCTGCTTGGTGACCGTGTTTATTGGTACCATGTCTTTGGCAAGGTGAAATGTAATGGCATCAGTGACATCTTTCTGTTGCTTAGAGCCCTTCTCGTAAGGCGTCACACTGGCAAACGTATCTGAAGTAGTTTTTTGCTTTGGACGGCAATCTGATCTGGCTTTGCATTCGTCATACAGTGCTTTGTGGTGCCGACTTAAATGGTCAAACAAATTCGTAGTGTTTCCGCGAGTTGTGGCAACAACTGCCAGGCACTCCCGACAAAGCACCTGTTTTTGGTCAGCATCATCGTTTTTGTATCCAGAATACTTTCATATGACCGACATTGCGTTTCTTTTTGCGACCAAATCTTCCATTTCGGCGTTTTTCTCCCGTCCCGCGCTCATTTCGTAATGCGCACCAAAGAGTATGTGCGCACGCAGAGACTGCATGCATGAAGTAGGTGAAGCAATGTGTGCTTTGTAGTTTTTAAAGAACCCTTAAATATGAGTGAATTACTTTATATTAGACAAATATAGATCCGTGAATAGAAAGTTTAGAAATATAGAAAGTAAAATTTTAAATCAGGCACACATAATTTTATTTTTATTTTGCCCAGCATCGTGACTGCCGCGATGTGACTACCGCGCATGCTTACATCGCGATGACGATGCTGAAACGATGTACCGTGCAGCCCTAAATGCAATTCTCATTTTCAGCATGTAATAGCTGATATATGAAATATAGTGCCCAAAATATATCTTTAAAAGGGTTCAGAGGTCACGTTAAACGAAAATTGT
This sequence comes from Garra rufa, assembly GCF_049309525.1. Taxonomy (NCBI): domain Eukaryota; kingdom Metazoa; phylum Chordata; class Actinopteri; order Cypriniformes; family Cyprinidae; genus Garra; species Garra rufa. The sequence continues at coordinate 9,142,236 of NC_133371.1, forward strand.
CCGTCATTGACGGATTTTTTTAAATCAGTGACGGAAAAATCTGAAGGCCATCCGTCATTTTGACATTGCACTGGGGTGATCTATTGTAAATTTTAGCTGTAATTCCCACCCCTGTCCAGTTGGTGGCGAGCGCGCTCCAGTTTGGCGGCAGAGCACTGGATACAGAACAAAAACGAAACTGTCACAACGAATCTTTATGCATTTGATACACACATGCGAGCACCCAGTTTAAACTACAGCGATCTATCATGCCACATTAAAGATCGCCATAAGGGTATTTATTGCTTGAATTTTGACTTTTTCCATGTTGAAAGTAACAGCACAGAGCTTAAGAGCTTATTGCGATTTATTAGATAGGCACACTAACTGTTAATTCATGAACTGAAAGAGGCTAAATCCATTGAAATTTAAAAATAGATATTGGTTCATTAAAATAAGAATCAATTAAAATCGAGAAATTATTTTTTTTACCAGCCCTGTGTGGTGTTGAACATGAAAAGAGACACAGTCTCTGTTCATCTGTTCTCTTCGTAAATAAATGCATAAACCTACACAAAATGAAAATGTGAACAAAAATAAAAGCGATTAAATGTGTTTTCAATATTAAAATATGAAAATTTAAGTGACGGGTAATAATAGATTATGACGGAATTTTTATCTATCTTTAGCTATCTATCTATACGATTAATCTCCCACATAATAAAAATCAACTATTTTTCTTTCATTTAATTTTTTATAAAATCAAATAATTGGGTTTGCTTTTAATTCCTAAAATTTAATAGAACCATTAAAATGGAATCCAAAAAAGTAATGGAAAACATCTGGTAAAAAATAAAAATAAAACTGTGAAAGTCAATTAACTAGACAGGCTTTTTGATGAATAAAATCTAATTTAAACATTAAAACAGAATATAGAAAAATTAAAACAGAAAAAAAAAGAATTTGAAAATAAAATGGATGGCCCTATAATTATAATTAATTTTTTTGGTAAAAAAAAAAAAGAAGTGAACAATTGTCTATAAAATTACTTAAATACATATATAATAGAAATGAAATGATATGGTTTAAAATGCATACTGTGGTGTGAAAAAGTGCCACACCCAGGCCTGATTACTGCCACACCTGTTCACAATCAAGAAGTCACTTAAACAGGACCTGCCTGACAAAATTAAGTAGACTAAAAGATCCTCAAAAGCTACACATCATGTTGAGATCCAAAGAAATTCAGGAAAAGAAAGTAATTGAGATCTATTAGTCTGGAAAAGCCATTTCTAAAGCTTTGAGACTCAACGAACCACAGTGAGAGCCATTATCCACAATTGGTGAAAACATGGAACAGTGGTGAACCTTCCCAGGAGTGGCCGGCCGACCAAAATTACCCCAAGAGCGCAGCGACGACTCATCCAAGAGGTCACAAAAGCCCCCACAACAACATCTAAAGAACTGCAGGCCTCTCTTGCCTCAGTTAAGGTCAGTGTTCATGACTCCACCATAAGAAAGAGACTGGGCAAAAATGGCCTGCAATGCAGAGTTCCAAGATGAAAACCGCTGCTGAGCAAAAAGAACATAAAGGCTCGTCTCAGTTTTGCCAGAACACATCTTGATGATCCCCAAGACTTTTGGGAAAATACTCTGACAAGACAAAAGTTGGAAAACTTTTTGGAAGGTGTGTGTCCCATTACATCTGGCGTAAAAGTAACACAGCCTTTCAGAAAAAGCCAACAGTGAAATATGGTGGAGGTAGTGTGATGGTCTGGGGCTGTTTTGCTGCTTCTGGACCTGGAAGGCTTGATGTGTTAAATGGAACCATGAATTCTGCTGTCTACCAAAAAATCCTGAAGGACATTGTCCGGCCATCTGTTCGTGACCTCAAGCTGAAGCGAACTTGGGTTCTGCAGCAGGACAATGATCCAAAACACACCAGCAAATCCACCTCTGAATGGCTGAAGAAAAACAAAATGAAGACTTTGGAGTGGCCTAGTCAAAGTCGTGACCTGAATCCTATTGAGATGCTGTGGCATGACTTTAAAAAGGTGGTTCATGCTCGAAAACCCTCCAATGTGGCTGAATTACAACAATTCTGCCAAGATGAGTGGGCCAAAATTCCTGCACAGCGCTGTAACAGACTCATTGCAAGTTTTTGCAAACGCTTGATTGCAGTTGTTGCTGCTAAGGGTGGCCCAACCGGTTATTAAGTTTAGAAGGCAAACACTTTTTCATGTGGGTTTGGATTTAGTTTTCCCTTCATAATAAAAAACTTCATTCAAACACTGCATGTTGTGTTTACTTGTGTTATCTTTGAAATCAGGAAGGGGGCCCTCACTTTTTCACACCACTGTAATGTAAAATAAACAGTAGAGCTAATGTACATTATGCATTACAACAAAGGCCTGCATAGGGCACCAAAGGCCCAACGATTGTTTTTACTAGGGATGCACCGATCCTTATCGGTCGATAACTTGCGCGTTTTGTCAGTAAAGCCGGTTCTGTTACGCATTACTGTGCGATCTAATCCTTATTAAATATTGACCAAACATAATTTAATTTAAGCGTCCACTTAATCTTTAACATTTGGCTATTTTTTTAAGACAAGAATGCTATAGCCACTGTAATTTAATGAATATGTGGATATCAAAACATGTAAACTCTTTGAGCTTTTATTTTGAAATCGCGATGAATGTATTCTTCTGAGCTTGCACAGGTTTATAAATGATTTATCTTACAAATCTGATGTAATGGCGCATGTTGTGTTCCCAGATGAACCTTATAATAAACCTAAACACATAGCAATATGCAGAGATGGGGTTTGAGACACTGAATTTACTGTGAACAGAATGGAAATAATAAGCCCATTTATATTCAACATGCATCGCATTTATATTTATTTAACCGAATCATAATTCACAATTATGCTTAATTATGATTTTTAAATGGGTTTAATATATCATGCAGCCTTGGAAAACAGTCTAATAATGCCTTTCATGAATTCTCATCCATAAAATGAGCACCTTCCAATATTTTGCTGATTATTCGATGCAGGCCAAATTAAATCAAGGATATTTTTTTAATCAAATAATCAAATAGAATTGAGGAATCATGACAGCCCTAGATCATATAATAGAATAGAATATATTATATCAATTTAATTTCAAGGCCCAAACTAAACAAAAATATATAATTTTGGTGCAGATGCTAATATTTACATGGCCAAAAATTAAGATAAAATTCTGATTAACAGTATAGCATAGTACTAATATAAAATGCATAAATATAAGTTGTCACTCTTTATCTTTAATAATGTCTTGGTAAGATGATATTTAAATGTTTAGGTTTAATAATAATCTTCTAAAAAACTTTTTAAGGCTCTGTACATAATATAAACAATAAAATCAATGAAAGTAAGGATGCTAAAATAAATGAAAAAATAAACCTTAACAAGCAAATGCAAGTTGAAGTATAGTTTTAAGATCTAAGCTCTGTCATTTTTATTGTGGTTGCAAAACAATGCAAGCCATATAAAGAAAAAGTGCTTATCAAGTATGACATGAAGTAGCCTTTATAGGGTAAAAGTCAATGTAAACACAACATTTACTTTCTTGAAATGGAAGTTTTTGTCAAGAGGTTGATTTATTTTAAATTCTGTGACATACACTACCAGTTTTTGAAGTTTTTAAACAGTAAGAAGTCTCTTCTGCTCAACAAGCCTGCATTTATTTGATCCAAAGTACAGTAAAATTTTGAAATATTTTGACTATTTAAAATAATCGTTTTCTATTTGAATAATTTTTAAACGTAATTTATTCCTGTGATTTCTAAGCTGATTTTTTTGCATCATTACTCCAGTCATATAATCCTTCAGAAATCATTCCAATTTTCTGATTTGCTGCTCGAAAAAACATTTAGTATTATTACTATGTTGAAAACAGTTGAGTAGATTTTTTTGATGAATAGAAAGTTCAAAAGAACAGCATTTCTCTGAAACAGAAATCTTTTGTAACATTATAAATGTCTTTATCATCACTTTTGATCAATTCAAATCATCATTGCTAAACAAAAGTATTTAATTAGTAATTCTCATTTTCTTTTAGATATTTACCTGCAGTGTAATTAAGCAGACGTCTCACACATTCAAAGAAAAATAGCTTCTGTCAAAATTCATGTTGACTTTAAAGTGTGTCTATACAATGGCACATCCTTGTCATACCTTGTCATTTGTGGTTTTAAGGTTAATATTGTTTATCAAGAGGTTTTTCTGCTCGGATCAATACAAGTCTTTGTGAAAGGTGCAGAGAAATGAAGAATGAGTGAGGGAGAAATGAAGAGAAACACAGGGGGATGAGGAGAAAAAGAGAAAATGCGTCTTGACAGTAATTGAAAACATTCATTATTTCGCCTCAGAACCTGTCAAGGTTTGTTCATCCATCGGACGCACATTCACGAGTAAACACAAGACACTGGAAAGGGGCCAAAGAAACCATATATTCTGTAGAAGAATACCATATTTAAACCAGCCCATTATTCTACAACACAGCGGCAGTGATGTCTTTTTTTAGCTGGTTATCAGGCAGATAAAGGGGCTGATGGGAAGGATCTCATGTCCGTGGACGAGAGAAAAGACCTGTCCCTCTACTAATGGCATCGTTCAGGTGTGAAATGAATCACCTGACCTTTCCAACACACACTCACAAATACAAACACACACCTCTCTATTAGGGTGAGTCAAGTTGTCTTTCAATCTCTACACAGCTGAATTTCTCCTGAAGGAAAACCAATCCCTAAGGGAGGCCATTCATTTATCCGTTTAGTTTCTCTTTCTGTCAATCTATTCCCTCTTCATCCCAACATAACCTCTTCCTCTACAATCCATTCACAAGTTTCAACAAGAAAAAAAAAATGTCTGTCCTCTGTGTATTTTATCTCTCACAAGCAGGCGCTGGCCATATGATCTATTTCAGTCTGTTCTGAAATCCACAAGCTTTGCAAGATACATCGATCACTGAGCTCTAAAGCTGCGGAAGGCAATGGCATAAAACATAGGAATAAACAAAAATGCGCTACTAGTGTCACCAAAGAAAGTGCAAAAATAATACCAGAATGCAACATTTTAGAAGTTGGAATGTATTTTTAACATTAACTAAAAACCATTAAAGACAGACCTACTGTGAGCTGCAAGGTTAAAGGATAACTATTGCCAAAATGCAACCTGGGCTGTTTTTTTTTTACTGTAAACGAGACAAACTTATATCTAAAAGCATAATTACGACAAACGAGCCATTTTTGAGATTGATCGTGATTTCGTTTTGTTGTCAATGGCCGGTGAAGGGGAGTTCTAGGGGCATAACTTTGAGCGCATCAAAATCGATATTTTTACAACACTAAGAAGGCTCGACACACTATGAAACTTTGCTGGAAGTATCGCCTGGGTCTCTACACATGAACTCGAGCATTGAGAACATTGTTTGCGTACACAGAGTTTACTAAAAAGAAAGTTTTTGAACAACTCACTTTCACTGTTTGAGTTTCTGCTCGCGGCCGTCTTGCCAGTCAAGAAGTGTCGATCTCCGAATGCGAGGAGAGTAAAGATGGATAGCTCCTAAAGCATATTTCCATATAAATGCACGGCTAATTCGTTGTTTTGTCGCAAGTGAAAAACAATATTAACCTTCTAGTTGTAAAAAGAGCCTCATATAAGCCTAATATTTCGTCCTATGGAGTCCATTCATTCGCATTCAGAGATCGACACTTCTTGACTGGCGAGACGGCCGTGAGCGGAAACTCAAACAGTGAAAGTGAGTTGTTCAAAAACTTTCTTTTTAGTAAACTCTGTGTACACAAACAATGTTCTCAATGCTCGAGTTCATGTGTAGAGACGCAGGCGATACTTCGAGCAAAGTTTCATGGTGTGTCGAGCCTTCTTAGTGTTGTAAAAATATCGATTTTGATGCGCTCAAAGTTATGCCCTTAGTACTCCCATTCACCGGCCACTGACCACAAAACGAAATCACGGTCAATCTCAAAAACGGCCCGTTTGTCGTAATTATGCTTTTAGATATAAGTTTGTCTCGTTTACAGTAAAAAAAAACAGCCCAGGTTGCATTTTGGCAATAGTTATCCTTTAGGGTGCTTTCACACCTGCCTTATTTAGTTCGGTTGAATCGCACTAGAGTTCGTTTTCTCTCTTGGTGCGGTTAGTTTGGGCAGGTGTGAATGTAGCAATCGCACTCGAGTGCGCACCAAAAGCGGACCAAAAAAGCGTACCGAGACCTCCTTGAAGAGGTGGTCTCGGTACGCTTTCAAACGAACACTGGAGTGGTTCATTTGTGGTGAGAACATGAACCGAACTCGAACACACCCAACCGCAAAAAGTACTGCGCCTTTTTGGACTAATCCAGCTGCCGTAGTCCGCTGCGCTGTTCATTATGGGATGAGGACAAGTATTTGTTGACAGTTAGCGCTTTAGCAACATAGCCCCATGACAGCTCGCGGACAAACTTGGAGTTGTGAGGAGGTGCGGAGCATCATAAATTTGGTCTGATGATCATATAGGTCCCAACTTTCGAAAACTCACAAGAACATCACAATCTTTCTCATTGTTTAAGGGGCCGTTCACATGTCGCGCCTAAAAACGCATGGAAAACGCCTGTACAGCTATGATAAGCTGTTTCTCCAACTTGTCAATGCTTTCAATGTTATTAAGGGAAAGGATGAAGCTGATTGGTTGGTTTATGTCACATGACCTGCGGTGCGCTTGCAGAATTCTGAAAAGTTGCGATGTTTTTATCTCGATGCGGCGCGTTCGCGAATGGAAAAAACGTGCGCGTCGCGACCACGTCGCTTCCATTCTGAGCGCGCATACCGCGCGTCTACATTTGAAATAACGAGCTTGAGCGCGCAAAAGACGGGACATGTGAATGGCCCCTAACAGTTTAGAAAATACGTTCAACACAGTGATCTATAAAATTCTCTATTATAGATCAGTGGTTCAATGACACGATCTGGCCAACGAGTGAGTTGGATGTTGTCACATGACTGCATTTTGGTTCGTTTCAACTGGTTCGGACCAGAGCAATCAGTGTGGTGTGAAAAGGACCCAAAACGGCAGAAAAATGCTACAATGTATCATTTGTTGCTCTTGGTCCGGACCAAATGAACCGAACCACAGATGTGAAAGCACCCTTAATCAATGGTATACATTCTTAAAAAATTAAAGTGCTTCATGATGCTATAGAAGAACCTTTTTTGTCTAAATGGTTCCATAAAGAACCTTTCTGTTTAACAAAAGGTTCTTTGTGGCAAATATGGTTCTTCAGACTATAAAAAGGTAAGAAAGAGA